>NC_141809.1:6600329-6620329 GCF_057944985.1 Cucurbita pepo subsp. pepo | reverse complement strand
CGCTGTCGAGCCAGAGGAAGGAGAAACAATCAAGTACCGGGAGGATCGGCTGGCATTCGCCGCCATATTACGATTTGTGCCCCCAGAGACGAGTACCGGGAGGATCGTCAGGTCGGTGTACAGCGAGTGCGGGAATCCAACATTGAGCAACTGCAGAAGGAGCTCTCGGAGATCCGCTTTAAGGACGGCGAATCCGTCGATGATTTTTCAATGCGAATCACGGGGCTCGCCAACAGCATCACCACACTCGGTGGCAGCATCAACGAGATAGAAATCGTGAAGAAGATGCTGCAGGTCGTCCCCGATCACCTCGAGCAAGTTGCAATTTCAATCGAGACATTGCTTGACGTGAATGACCTAACGGTGGAAGAGGTGACCGGAAGACTGCGTAACGTCGAGCAGCGGAAGAAAAATACCATTTCAGCTGTCGACAAGGAGGGTCGTCTACTCCTCACTGAGGAGGAATGGCTTGCACGCCTAAAGCTCCGTGACGACACCGGCGAGAGCAATGGGCCCTCCAGCCGCAAAGGCGGTAAGAAGCCGTGGAAATCTTGATGGCGCATGCACAAGAAAGAGGCGGATCAAAAGAAGGAGGAGTCGACTGATGACGGGCCAATCCAGTGCTCGTACTGTGGGAAGAGAGGTCACCTGAGCAAGAATTGCTGGAGCAAGCTCAAGAACAAGGAGACGGCCGAAAAGGCCCATGTGGCTCAATCCGAGGAGGATGAGCCGGCCCTTTTCATGGTGACTGCATCAGTCCTACCTGACCTCAAACCCGAGGAAGAGCTCCCCAAATCCACAGAGGTAATCGACGACGGCATAACTGCTCCGATGAACGTCGAACCCGAGGAAGAGCTCCCCAAATCCACAGAGGTAATCGACGATGGCATAACTGCTCCGGTGAACGTCGAACCCGAGGAAGAGCTCCCCAAATCCACAGAGGTAATCGACGATGGCATAACTGCTCCGGTGAACGTCGAACCCGAGGAAGAACTCCAACTGTGCATAACAAATGCACCTGGGGAGCCAATTCGACTAAAGGAGGAGCGAGTGCTCGCTCAAATCGGTGAAAGAGGCGAGCAGCAAGAGCACCGACGATGGGTCCTCGACACGGGGGCAACAAACCATATGACCGGGGCCAAGTCTGCGTTCTCCGAGCTTGACTCGGGGATTCGCGGGACGGTGAAATTCGGCGATGGCTCCGTCGTCGAAATCGAAGGGCACGGCACCATCCTATTCGTCGGCAAGGGAGGCAATCATCACAAGCTGACCGGCGTCTACTTCATCCCAAGACTCAAGGCTAATATTGTGAGCCTGGGTCAACTCGATAAGGCCGGCTGCCACATTTCCATCAAACGCGGGCTACTTAGGATCCGCGATGATCGACGACGGTTGCTCACGCAAGTTCGGTGCACGACAAACTGCCTTTACATCCTAAAGCTAGAGATAGAGCAACCAGTCAACTTCTCGGCCAGGTACCGGAAGATGGAAGACCTATTAGGAAGAGGTGAACCACCTGGACTGGCGGCGCGCCAACTCGAAGAAGAGGCGGCCAAACATGACGTGGAGTCTGGAGGACATGCCGCCAGGGACACCGAGCAACCGGTCAACCTCTCGGCCAGGTACCGGAAGATGGAAGACCTATTAGGGAGAGGTGAACCACCTGGACTGGCGGCGCGTCAACTCGAAGAAGAGGCGGCCGAACAAGACGTGGAGTCTGGAGGACATGCCGCCAGGGACACCGAGCCATAGGGCTCAAAACGGAGTTCAAACGAAACGAAATAAGTCAGATATAACACAGGTTTTAGGAGGAGATTGTTAGATAAAACCTTTGTTTTTTCCTTATTTAGATTCACACGTTTACATTTAATTTACCTTTGACCATTTGACAAACACGTCGAATGGATTAGCGAATTCTTAGACGTCAATTTTCTAGGAAGTGGCACAGATTCAGTTGGCCACTCTCCACCCATTTTTTAGGATAGGTTGTATTTAAATAGGAAATCTGTTTACAAGATTTCACAACCAGATTTTGAAGAGCAGTCAAACTTTCAGTCCTTCTCTCTCTCTTATTTTAGGCATTTTATCTTTCTTCCAACAACCTCCTATCGACAATCTCCTCTCGGTGATTTCCCTGGCCGATTATCGAAATCCAACAGTCCTCCCTCCTCAAAGACAATGGGATAGAATTCCTTGCTAATTCGAGTTTTCCGTGACAATCCAGAAATCTCATGGTTCCTCATATATACATTCCATGTAATTAGTGCATAATTTGACGATTGAGACTTTCTCCGATCCAGTTCGTTCTGTCTTCTTTTGGATCAGCCCTATGAGATCGAGAAGGGCTTTCGATTCTGTATGACAACGGAACGAGCATTCGCTGGACGGCCAAAGATTGAATGAAATCTTGGCATGGGGTTTCTTTCAATTACAGTTTCAGTCTTTTGACATTGAAATTGATCTTGTATACGCCGGTTGAAGCAGACGTTGGAGCATCCAAACGAACCAGCAGAGGCAGCTGTGGCAGAGACAACAGCAAAAGCACTAGTCTCCGTTGATCACCTATCAGCAGGGGAAGCAGCATAGGTGGCAGGAACTTACTAGGGGTTAGATACCAATTCGAAGAGCATTCGTTTACCTATACTTAGGCGTCGAGAGCTGCCAGCCCTACAGGTACCACACTAACAGCGGCATTACAACCTGATACGGATCCCTACCTCCCACAACCGACCCATCATTTCTCAAGCTGATTCTTTAGGCGGGCACAGGTGGAGACACAAGCAAAGGCAGATCCCGGAATCCCTTGATTTTAGAGACTCACGTGAACATTTACCCATAATCCATTGAAGTAGCACCAGCGGCAAAGGTACAGGTTCCTTCGGCGGCAGGAAAGGAAGTTGACTTCGTTGACCCGGATTGAAGCAAAGACGCAATACACACAGAGGTGGGAACTCAAGTATTCTATATATAGGCCGACCTACTGATAAAAAAATAGAAGAAAGAATGAATTGACTCCATTGATGCATTAATGACACAGTAAAAGGTAAAAGCACGAGATCAGATCGCCCATATACGAAAACAAAACCACTTGAAATAAATACAGATTGAGATTGAGAATCCGTTTACCTTTGGACGGATCCAGTTACCGTTCGGGAGCCAAAGCTTGACTAATAAGGACTACCCGCCTGAGTCGGCTAAAATCCTGGAATCTCCGTTTCAGTTACGTAAAGGGGTCCATATCCGGATTCATAGCCCATTGAATACCCGGTTACCCCAGCAGAAGGAGTATACGCACTTGATCGAGTTGTTTTTTATATTAATTTAGTCCCATAAGTAATAGCAGGGATGGCGGCAGAGCTATAGTCAAAGAAGCCGCGGGAAGCAAAGGCACCAATAAATAGCTACATAGGTCGCATAGAAGCTTTAAGAGATAGGGGGCCAGCCAAAGAAGATGGCAGGAACGAGGTAACTTATGCTTTTTTCATCGTCACTATCCGCTTTATAGGGGAATCTGGAGAATATGAACTCATCACATTCTTTTGGTATCTTGTTATGAGCTGCTCGGGTGCTCAATCTTGGGTCTTAGGTGTGGGTCGGATCATGATAAAGAAGGTTCGTTCGGTGGTTGTATAATTACCAAGCAGAAAGTGACTTGCAAAGTCGATAGAGTTACTCGCAAAGTGTTTAATGATGCGTCTGTAATAGCCTACACATAGGGCCCAAAAAAGAATGCGCTACCCCCGGCCCTCTTTTCAGTAGATGAGAGACGATGAAAGGGCTTGCTTTTGTTAACATTTAGTGAAGGTGCATAGCTTCTTTTAATGTCCCGCTGATTGACTACTACATCTAGGGACGGGACTGATCCCGAGGGAGAGGTCTTTCTTTCGAGTTATGAAATCACTGAGGTTGAAAAGCAAGTCGATGATGCCATAAGTCAAACGGGCGGGTGAGGCGAGAGTCCTTCACTGCACTCACAGGGGAGAAGGGATCATCTCCAATATAATTGGTTGGTCTTGTCCCCTTATTAGTAGCCGAAGTGTAGGCCGGGTAATCCTCGATCAAACTTTAACCATGTGCATGGGAATACTAAAACATGTTTCAAAAGCGTTAGTCGACCCCTTAAAAGATAGGGACAACTATTGGTTTTTCCAACCAACCTGAGATTCTCTTTGTCATTTTTGACAGTAGAGGAAGGCAAGGCAATGCTCTCTCTTTATTCTCTTGGGGGACAAGGGAACATCCAGGTACTTGATTATAGGAAAACTACCATTTTGGATTCCTCTTCAATGAGAAGGAATTTCTGAGAGTAGAGAAGCTGTGAGACCGAGAAGGAGCTTTACCTTGTGAAAGAAAGAGTGAAAGAAGAAAGAGGAAGGTCATAAAGGAAAAGAAAAGGGGCAAGGAGAATTCCTCCTCTTTAGTTGGGTCTTTCAAAGCTGCTACTGCTAATTCATTGATTCAAAGACTGTAAACTCGTTCAATCTGGTCAGGCAGGTCATATCGGTGAAGGGGAAGGTGAATGAGCAAATAAATCTTTCTTTCATTTGTTTGTTTCGTCTTTCAAAGCAGCTAAGGTAAAGAAAGGATAGGTTCAGGGGAAGTAGCTAATTCATTTACTCGACTGTATATATAAGGTGAATGATCTGATCTTTCTTGACTTACTCTTCTTTCTCATTAATAAGTAGGTGAAGTAGCTCTCGGTGCGGGTTCCGTCTCATGAATCTTGAGTCTTTCCTTTAACATTACCTTGTGTTTGAATAAATAGGTGAAGGAGCGGAGCAACGAGACCGTAAGCTTTACCAGTTCAAGAAAGAAGGAAGAAGACGACCTTGTTTTCTGTTATTAAAGGGAAAGAACAAGAACATCAGGGAATATTGGTGAATGGGCAGGCAGGTTCATGAGCAAATCTTGATTGAATTAGTTTCCGTCTTAGTTAGTTTACAGTTCCATCAGGAGAGAGAGGAAAAGGTTTGAGGTTGAGTATTTCTCTTTGAGAGTGAAGGCAGAGTAAAAGAGTGAGTTCAATCTGTTTCATTAATCTTTCTTACAGGGAGATAGAGTCAAAGGTTCTTCTTCTATCTAGCTTTACCTCGTGTTTATAGTCCTGGTTTGAGCTTGAGTCTTGAAAAGCTGCTGCTAATGAATGGACTCGACTGTAAAGGACTGATTCTTCTTCTTTCTCTAAATAAAGGTGAAAGGTTGAACTATCTCTTTTCTTTCAAACACTGTTACAGGATTGAATGAATTGACTTTCCCGTATAGGAATATCTTCTTCCATTCTATACTCTAACTAAGGGTTCCGGTCAAGGAAAGAGCTACTTTGACCTCCGGAAGGAATGGAATATCGGAAAAGAAAAGGTTTAAGGTCTTTCGGCTTTGTTTACTGTCTTTGAATAAAGAGGTTCAGGATTGAATGAATAAGGGAAATAGGTAAGGGAGCGAAGCAACGAGACTCGAAGTTTAGTCTCCTCACTCATCTTTCTTCTTCTTTGACAAGGGACAGTAAATTCATTAGCGGCTTTACCTTGTTTACTGTTCGTTCAAGAATAAATGGTTATAGGTAAGCGAACATCCTTTCATTTTCTTAGTTTACAACAGGGAGAGGAAAGAAAGAAAAGAAAGCAAAGAGAAGAGACAGAGTGAAATCAAACACCTATTACCGAGGAATAAAGAGGTTCTGGCGGTGAAGTAGTTCAGGAGAATGCAGAGGAAGGAAGGTAAAGGAGGAGAGAGAAAGAAGAAATAGGTGACGGTGAAGGAGAAAGAATCCATCCATCAATAGGGTCAGTACTTAAGGATAAATCATAAGTCAGGTGCGAAGCAAACATCCTTTCATTTGTTTAGAGGAGAGTAAGTTCAAGAAAGGAGAAGAGAAGATCCAGCATTCATCTTTCGGCCCTTGTGAAAGACTGAGTGAAAGAGGGTGAAGGCAATCGAATTATGAGACCGACAGGTGATTCAGCGAAGCCAGCCACTTTACCCAGTTGGATAGGTGAAGGAGGTAAGATCATCAGAGGTAGAGAGGTTCATGAGTTTACCAGTTCCATCCGGGAAGGAATAGAGTCAAAGAGTTCCAGAAGGCAAGGCAATAAAGGTGAAGGAAGAAGACCAGTTGGAGAGGTGAATGAGGAAGTCAGTAGGCAGGCAGAGGGAGGAGAAAGAGAAGTGAAAGAAAGAGAAGGGGTCGGTGATTGAGCTGCAAGGAATGGAATTGAGTCGAGTTCAACACCTATTCTATTTACCGAGGAAAAGATCAGAGTGAAAGAAAGAAGGTTCGTTCGTTCCTTCAGTAGTCAAGGAGAAAGAAAAGAACCAACCAAGCAGTGAGACAAGAAGAGAGCAGAGGCCCGAAGCGAACATACTTTCATTTGTTTACAGGAGAGGAGTAAATGAAGACACTGCTTGATCGCCTTAAAGAATCCAGAGGGGAAGGAGTGATTGATCATTAATAAGTAGGTTCAGTAGTTCAGACAATAGAGTCAAAGGAAAGGGCCAGGGACAGGTTTCACTATCTCTTTTCTTTGAGAGACTGACTGTCAAGCTGCTAACTCCTTCCTTCTATTCTTTAACTAACTGTAAAGGAGAATGCTTCTTTCTTGCTTGAGTCTTTCAAACAAAGACTGTAAAGGTTCAGTAGTTCACGATCATGAATAAGGAGTGCTTACAGGAGAGTCTCAGAGTGAAAGAAGGAAAATGAGTTTACCGAGTTCAATCAGTCAAAGGTTCAGGAGTGAGGTCTCTTTCCTCATGAATCAATTACCTCTTCAATGAACGAATAAATAGGGAGAGGTGAACAAGGAGTTAAGTCGAATGAATCTTGAGTCTTTCCAGTGAGGGGAGAGTACGTCAGTTCAATCAGGTTTATGAGTTCAAGCAAGAAGGTGAATGAGGTTACAGTGAAAGAAGGGAATGAGGGCAGATTAAGATAAGATCAGCTGCTTTACCCAGTTGGAGAGGTGAGGGAGCGAAGCTGTGAGACCGAGTTTACGAGGCGAACGAGCGAAGCTGAGAAGACCGAGAGGGAGAGGAGAGCGAAGCTGTGAGACATATAATAGAGCAGAGCAGTCAAAGATAATATAATTGATTCTTCTTCAGCCATTCATTTCTTCTTTCAAACACAAAAGGATAGGTGATTGAGTAAGTAGGGAGAGGAGTCAAGGATAATGCGGAGGAAAGGGGAGAAGCAGTGAGACCTTGGTTACTGTTCGGGGTTGAAGGAATAAATAGATAGGGAGAGGAGTCCAGGATAATAACTGTTGATTCCCCCTGATTTCACTGTAAAGTCGTCTTCATCTTGTCTTGCTTCAGTCTTTCCTTCCTGTTCAGTCTCTTACTCTTATCTGAAATCTTATGATTTTCTTTCTTTCAAACACAGTAAACCATAGGTTCAGTAGTTCAATCAGGTTCAGGAGCTTCGCTTAATCTCATTTGGGAGACTCTCCTCCACTGTAAAGGAATATCTTCTTCTTTTGATTCGGTTACAGTTAAAGAAAGAATAGAAATAAATAGGTTACGGAGCTTGACCTTCTCTTACAGGAGGGAGGGGAAGAGTAAGTAAAAGAGTGTTTGAATAAATAGGGTCCGGAGTTCAGGTTCAGTAGTTCTCTCTCATTCATCTTTCGGCTTGCCCTTGGTTACTGTTCAAGAATAAGTCACAATAACGGAACAAGTAGTTCTGTCTAATTCTTCTTTCGGTGAGTCTTTCAAGTGAGAGGAAAGAAAAGAGACCAATAGAATAGGTTCAGGGGAATGAGTTCCATCAAGGAATAAAAGAAAGAAAGTTATAAAGGCTAAGAGAGAGAGGAGCGAAGCAGCTTGACTTTACTTACCTCCTTAAAGAAGGGGAGGGAATAAAGATAGAGGTTTAGGTTCAGCGAAGGCAATGGAATTGTGAGACCGAGTTTACGAGGCGAACGAGCTTCGGCTGCTCGACCAAGAGGGAGAGGAGTGAAGACTGACTAGCCAGCCTCATTACCTCGCGGTCAATCAAAGAGCTACTTCTTTACCTCGAACAAGAACTGAAGGGAAAATAGAGTCAAAGAAAAGGAGAAGAGAATGAATAAGGAGTCTTTCTCTTTTACCTTGGTCAAGACTGAGTGAAAGCAAGAAGGTGAATGAGGTTACAGTGAAAAAAGAGAATAAAACAAAGCAAAGCTAGCTCGCCTAAGAAAGACAGGAGCGAAGCTGCCAGACACACATTAGACATTATGTATAACCTTGTTTCCAGTTCCAGAATAAATAGGAGAAAAGGTAGAACACGACGAGAATAGCTGATTGAGGTCAGTTAGGAGAAAGAATATGCTTTACCCAACCAGGGAAAGAGCGAAAGCAAGAAAAGAGAATAAGGGAAGGCAAAAGAATCCATAGGTTCAGTCTCAGTCATAAGCAGTCTTTCCTCTCCCTTCCGGTCTCGCACTTCGTTCCTCTACCTTACGGTCTCGCACTTCGTTCCTCTCCTGTCAAGCTGCTAACTCCTGAATTTATTCACAAACACTGTAAAAGATCATTCATCCTTCTTCTTCTTTTCTTACAGTTACAGAAGGTTCAGGAAAGAACAGATGAGAGACCAGAAAGGATAGGTTCAGGGTTAGGAGCTAATCATCCCTCCCCCTATTTACCTTGTCCTTGAATAAAGAAAGAGGAGCGCAGCAACGAGACTGTAAGCTTTACCGAGTTCAAGCAAGAAGGTTAATGAGTTTACTCTGAAAGAAGAAATAGCTGAAATCAGGGGAAGGACAAAGAATCCATAGGTTCAGTAGTTCGGTCTAACGAATAAGGAAGGAGTTGAGTCGAATTCATCTTTCTTACAGGCAGGCAGGCAGGAAGGAGTATTTCTCTTTGGATTTTACCTTGGGAATGACGTAAGAAGATAAGTTCAGCCTCGAACAAGAACTGAAGGAGAAGATAATTAATGTTAAGTCGAATTCATCTTTCCTCTTTAGGTTACAGTTCAGGCAGAGGAAAAGAGTCTTTGAAAGGATCAAGAGCAGAGTAGCAGTTCAAGAATAAAGAAAGAGGAGCCCGAGGGTAAGGCAATGAAATTGTTCAACCGAGTTGTAGAGGTGAGGGAGCGAAGCTGCTTTATCGACAGGGGAGGTTCAGGTAATGGAATTGTTCAACCGATAGGTGAATGAGTTTACAAGAGAGTCAATTCAACAATTATTAGACATAGGTTCAGGAGTTAAGGAGCTGATACTCAAGTTTTCCTTTATAGTCTTTACAGTCGAATAAATTAACAAGAGAACTGACCGGAGTAGTATAGTCAAGAAAAGAAGGCGAAGGAACCCTTTTATTTAAGGAAGGAAGAGTAAAGAACCAACAAAGCAAGCAGTTTAGGAACCAACCAAGCAAGCTGTTTAGAGTTAGAGCCGAAGGGAAGCGCAGTTTAGGTTATTTTATTTAGTTATTGAGTTTACAGAGTGAAAGAAGAAATCGGGTGCAGCAGCAAAGCAACTCGCGACAGTAAAGTAAAGGTTCCCATGAAAGATAAAGAATGGTTCGGCTTGACTTCCTCCTTAATTCAAGAGTAGTGAAAGAAGCTGAGTTAAACACCTAATTCCATAATTACAAAAAGAGGTAAAGAAAGAAAAGCTGTTCAACCAGCCAGCCTCGTTTACTACAGTTCAATCAATCAGAGAGAGATAGAGTCAATTAATTGAATATCCTTGATGACCTTATTGACTTTGATAACAAACAGTAACAGAAGGGAAGTATAGTCGGTTCAGGGGAATGAAGAAGCCAGCTAGAGTTTAGTTCTTCAGTCGTTCATTAGTTTACCAGTGTTAGAATAATAAATAGGGACAAGAAAGGAGAAAGAGAAGTGAAAGAAAGATAAGGGTAAGGTCAGGTAATATCTATAGGAAAAGAAGAAGAGTCCTGGTTTGAAGTGGAGTCTTTGTTTACAGTAGGGTTCAGTCTCATTAATCTTTCTGGTTGACTTTCCTGTAAATAAATAAAAGAGTGTTTGAATAGGGGAAGGAGTGAAGGGATCATTCTTTCTTCTTTTCGTCTTAGTTTACAGTTCTCGAATAAATAGGTTAACAGTTCAATCCGCGGGAATCAAATCAAAAGCTAGAAAGCAAAGGCTAAGACAGAGAGGAGCCAGAGGTGATTCAGTTATTGAGTTCAGTTACGAAACTCTAATTCATCTTTCGGGCAGTCTTAGTTTACGGTTACTGTTCGAGAAGAAATAGGGGAAGGAGCTTGAGAAGCAGATAGTTTACGGAAGGGGAATTAATCTTGAATTTGAAGACAGAATCAAAGGAAAGCAAGAGAGCTACTTCATAGGCTTTACCCCGAGTCAAAGAAGGTGAGTCAAGTAGTTAAGTAAGGATAATTAAGAAAGAGGGAGTCCTAAATAAGGAGTACTGATCTTTTACAGAGAAATCCGGTAAACAAGGAGAAAGAAGAAATAAATAGGGTACGGAGAATGCCCTTTTGCTTCTTTATCTTACTGTCTACTACATCTGTCTCATTCATAAGGAGGAATGACTGAGAGTGAAGGGAGAGTTCATTCAGTCTTGTTTCGCCTTTACCTTGTGAAAGAGCTCAAGAAGGGACAAGTTAGGTAGTTCACGAGAATGAATAAGGCTTGAGTTGAGTCTTAGTTTACAAAGAGTGTGAAAGGTGAACGAACAAGAACTGACTGTGAAGGAGCGAAGCCGAGTTAAATCAGTAAAAGGGTGTTGCGGGAGAGGATTGACCTAATCTATGGAATTACCTATACTCTCAAATAGCCCTAAAAATAAGGGAAAGCATCGACTAAATCATCAAAGGTCCTTACAGTCTAACGAATGTTTCATTTGACAAGGAGGATCAGAGAAAGAAAGAAGGTGCGTTCAGTAGTTCAGGTCAGGTAATATAAGGGCAGGAGTGAAAGCAAGCAACAAAGGAGTTAAGGATCCATCCTGCTTCTTGAATGTTTACTGTTGAATGAATCAAGAGGATTGACTTCAACATTACCCGAGTTCAATAAGTTCAGGGAATATCATCTTTGGTTCAGTCTTTCCTTACAGTTCACGATCAGTGATTCTTGTTTCGTCTTTACTGTTGAGTTTCATTCATCTTTCTCTTTAACAGTGAATAAATAGGAATAGGAGAGGAGGTTAGAGTGAAAGAAGGATTGAAGGAGAGAAGCTTACCTTGTTCAATCAGCGAGAGTCAATTCATTAGCTGCTTTACTTTACCTTAATAAATGAACGAATAAATAGGGAGGGGATAAGTAGTTCAGGAGGTTACCTCGAACAAGAACTTCAGGGAATCGAGAGAGAGAGGTGAATAAGCTGATCTTTCTTTTAGTTGTTCAGTCTTAGTTAGTTTACAGTTCAAGAATCAATAGGGGAAGGGAGAGGATCAGAGAAAGTCAGTTAAGTCTCATTTCTTCTTCTTGAGGATTTACTGAAAGTGCACGAGAATTGATTCTTCTTCATCTTGAGTGTTTACTGGTCAATTCGGTCAGGTAATATCAAGTATAAGGTTTGAGCTTGAGTCTTGTCTTTCAAAGCTAGCTGCTAATTTCATTGATTATAGAAGAGTAAAGGAGAATGACTAAAGAGTCTCCCAGATTTCTTTTACTATAAACGCGGAGAAGGTAAAGGTGAAGGTTTGAGGTTCAGTGAAATCAGGTTGTTCAGGTTCAGTAGCTAGCTTGATCATTAATCTTCTCTTGCTTTCTCTTCAGTTACTTAGAATAACAAGGGTGAAGTAACAAAGGGTTTGCGGTTCAGTCTTGACTTCCTTAATTACAGATGAGAGACCAGACAAGGATAGTAAGAATGCGCTGATCATCCAGCCGCTTGACCGTACCGAGTAAAAGAGTGAAAGAAGAATTGAATCCTCCAGTCGCTTTACCGAAAGAGTTCCATCAGTCTAAGGTTTAAGGTTGAGTCTCATTCATCTGACGTGTTTATAGTTCGTCAAAGGAGAAGATCCTGAATCAAAGGAAAGCAAGGAGAAGCAGACTGATAGTTTACGAGCGAGGTTCAAGTCTTTCTCTTTTTCTTTGACCTTGTCTTTGAATAAATAGGGTGGGTGGTTGACTCTCATCTTCTTTTTCAGTGTTTGAAGGTGAACGAGAGAATAGGAACAGGAGTAAGTAGCTCGACTCGTCAGGTGAAGGAGAATTACTAAGGAGGAGTATTGATCTTTTTCTTTTACCGACTGTAATGTAAAGGTGAAGGAGCATTCTTGTTTCGTCTTGACTTCCTGGGCAGTCTCATTGTTCAGCGAGAGTCAATTCATTAGCTACTAGGCAGAGGCAGGGTTACCAGAATCTTCTCGGGACAAAGAACTGACTTAAACTTAGTCCTTGTGAGACCCATAAAATAAGGAAGGTAATCTCAGCCTATTTAACGAGTGAAAGAAAAGAGAAGAGACCTTGTGTTTGAGTGAAAGAAGGGACAAGTGAAGAAGTCTCATTAATCTTCAGTCTTAGTTTACTCCTCAGGGAGAGGAAATTCATTAGCTGCTTTACCTCCTTTAAGAAGCGAGACGAAAGAAAGAAAAGCAAAGATTCGAAACCAACCGAGTTTACTATCAGGTTCAGTAGTTCAGGAAAGAACAGAGAAGAGACAAACAAAATAGCTTTACCGAGTTCAAGCAAGAAGGAAAAGAAAGGAGCGAAGCAACTCTCCCGATAGGGGGAGGAGCGAAGCCGAGGTCAAGGAGAAGGAGAAAGAATCCATAGATAGGTGTAGGCCAGAGTCAACTCTCATTAATAAAGAGGGTTTACAGGAGAGTCCATTCATTAGCTACTGAACCAAATGAACCTATTTCCCTCCTAAATAAAAGAGTGAAATGAACCTCAAAATAGGGAGAAGAGTCAACTCTCATTAATTTCATATGCTTTGGTTACTGTGAAAGAATAAATCGGAAAAGCAAGAAAAGATTCGAGACCCTAAAGGATAGGTGAAGGGGAAGATCAAGATCAAGAAGGAATCTTGAGGATTGACTGACAGTTCACTCTCATTGATTCTTCGATAGTCTTGACTTCCGGTTCCGGATTTCATTTCCTTTTTGTTCAGGTGAAGGAGTCAGGTAAGTAGCTGCGAGAAAGATCAGTGAAAGAGTTAATTCATCTTTACAGAGTCTTGATAGGAGAGGAAAAGAGTCTTTGTTTGAATCATTCTCCATACAGTGAAGGAGCGAAGACAGAGTGAAAGAAGGTTCATGAGTTTACTGTTCCAGAAGGTGAAGGAAGAAGAAAGAAAGGGCCGAAGACGGGGTTCAGGTTAATAAAGAAATCAGGTAACAGGGAAATAGGTAAAGCAGCTGCTAATGAATGGACTACTCGACTGGAAAGGTTCAGGAGTGAAAGAAAGAAGGTGATTGAGCTTCTCTTTCTTGACTTGATCTTTGGCTTTTACCTTATGGCCTGTTCTGTCTCATTCATCGAGAGTTGAGTCTTGACTGACTGTTCCGGATAATGATTGATTCTTTCTTACAGGCAGGAGAGGAAAAGAGCTACTGAATCAACCCATTTACCGAGGGAAAGAAGTCATAGTCCAGCCAGCCAGGAGGTTCAAGAAGGATTTCATATGCTCTTCTCATTCATCTTCCTTTCATTTCTTTCGTCTTTCAAGCAGAATCAAAGAAAAGAAAAGAGCTACTGAATCAACCGAACCCAGTTACTGAGGAAAAGAGTGTTTGAGGGTGAAGGAGAGTCCATTCATTAAATCAAAACCCTATCGAGTTCAAGAATAAATAGGAAGGAGAGAAGCAGGGAAGGAAGAAAAGGTTAATAAAGAGAAGAAAGAATGTTTTACTGTTTCGGGGGTGCAGCGAGAGGGAGAGAAGTTCAATCAGGTTCAGAATAAATAGGGACAAGTGATTGAGTGAAATCAGGTTACGGTTCAGGATTTCAAGAAAGAAGGAAAAAGCTGTCGGTTTCTTCTTCTGTGACCTGGGAAAGAAAAGAAAAGAGAACGAGTTCCAGAAGGGAATGAGGGAATCTCAGCCAGCCTATCCCATTTACCGAGTGTTTGACGAGACAAATACATTCTATTCTTATTATGACTGACTCTCATCTTCTTTTACAGTTCTAGAAGAAATGAATTAGCTGCTTTACAAAGAATAAATAGGGTCAGGATCAAGAATCGATAGTCTTTCCTATCCCGTCTTGACTTCCTGGTCCGTCTCATTCATTTGCCCTTCTTTCTTGAACGGTAAACTAAACTCGGATAGGTTCAGTAGTTTAGTCGAATTAATCTTTCGTCTTTCCTTGATTCATAAGGTTCAGGAGTGAGAGAAGGTGCAGGTTCAGGTTTTCTCTTTCGTCTTTCCTTTCTTTTTCAAGGAATATCGGTTCAGTAGTTCAATCTGGTTCAGGTTCAGATTCCGGAGTTCAGTCGAAGGTGAATGAGCTTCTCTTTCTTCGATCTTCTCCTTTCTTTCACTGTAACCTCGGTCTCTTTGCTTTTCTTTCCTTCACCTTCTTTCACTGTATGTAAACAAGGTTATTGTGTCTCAGAATTCCATTGCCTCTCCCAAGCCGAAAGACAGATCTATCTCATCACAGCACTTGCTTTCCCTTTTCTATCGTCACAGCACTTGCTTTCCTTCTATCGAAACACTGAGAACTTGCTTTCCCTTTTCTATCGAAACTGAGAAGTAGGGCGAAAAGAGGGAATTCTCTAATCCGATAGCCTTACAACAAAGAAGCTTGCTTAACGCACTAGCTTTGAGTTCCGACTTATAAGCTCTTAGAAGTTCAAAACCAAAAGACAAAGTGCATCGCTCTCACGCTCGTCAGTAAAGTGAATTATTCGCCTTTTATATATAAAGGAGTGTTTGTTGTGTACTAAGTAGACTTGCTTACCGTAACCGCAAAGAACGAACGGTTCTATTTATTTCTCCTTATCCATAACCATAAGGGCCGCCTTTCGAACGGTATAAGTTACGACTTTGCTTCCGAAAGAAAAGAGAGATTTGACTCTGATTCACCAGCATCCACTACCAGAAGGAATTTCTTCACTTACCGCCAGCTCTTATTCCCCTTATTCCCATAGTTGAGCGCGGAAACAAGAACTTTCTTTCTCTCATGCCCTTTACCTTAAGCCTGACAAATCTCCTTTCACTTGCCCTACCGCTTTCATTGCCCGGAAAGACTCTCGATCTACAGCCTTCTTCTCTTTCCTTTTCATTACAAAGAAAGTGATCCGCTTGAATAACTAATAAGGCGTAAAAGAAAGGAGTTAAGGTATTCGTTCTTCCGGTAACAAGATCCGGGACTAGGGCGAGCGCTGTTTACTATGCGAGTGGAGAGATTGTTGCAAGCTAATAGCGAGTGGACTTTTCCCCTCCCTTTCTTTATCTTTAGACTTGCAGTAAAACGGAAGAAGTTGACTCAGCTTTCACTTGAGCTTTCAGCCTTCTTTTGAATCCGTCAGTAGGAAAATCAATCCCCAAAGCTACAAGAAAGACGAGACTACAACCGCTACTTGCCCAATAGTACATCTCCTTCCTCCCTGACTTGACTTTCCAAGCTACCTGCGCCCCTCTCCTTTCCAGTCGAGCTGCTTCTTCGCCCCTCCCCTCCCTCTTCAACTCCTTGCCAGCGGAAGGACGAAAGGAAAGATTCTCTGTGATACCGCTTGAATAACGATAATCGGAGTGAAAAGCCTTAAATAGAAAGCTTTAGCAACGTTAGGAGTTATTTATTTTTTTATTACTTACGCCAGCACGCACCTGAGACGAGCTTACCAGAACCTTCTCCCGCAACAGAGTTTGACTTAGACAAGTGAATGATATTCAGAGCCTTTAGATGAAGAATGCTCTACTAATACAAGGAGAGTAAAGGACTCAAGATTGGGCTTGATATGCTTTCTCTTCCATTTCTTGATATAGATATTAATTCATTCTATTTCTTTTTAGGCCATGAAGAACGAGAGAGGGAGGGGGTCAAAGTGACGAGACATCGGGATCGCGTCGCCTTACGACACCAATAACAGTGATTTCTGATGAGTAGGAGGAAATAAAGGGGATTGAAATGGATCTTCCTTTTAGAGATAGGGTGGGAAAGATAAATCTCCCTCATAGGAGCGAACTCATTCCCACATTCGTTAGCCGCAAAGCTGTAAACAGCAGCAACTTACCGCTTGGTCACTTTTGAAGGTATCTCTTTGCCCTATTCATGGCTAACTGCGTACATCAATGTCTCCCCACTAATTAGGCAGACGACAGGACTAGTGTCGCACAACGCCAATACCGTACAGAATTAATAGCCCCATTTACTATATGTACCAATGAAAGTGAGAAAGGTAATAAGCCTTACGAATCTGGGGCAGGTTGTTGTCAATGCGACATTGGCATCTAACAAAGGACCAGTGAAAGCCAATGATAGAGCTTACCAGTAGGTCGAGCCTACTTAATTTCGCTTCTTCTTTCAGCCAATTTCGAGACCATTCCAAGTGCTGTCAGCCCAGGATGCCTAGAGCCGCACAACGATTGGTTTCCAACCGCGCAGGTTGTTGGCAGATAGGAAAGGCCAAGATACGAACTTGACGTCCCAAGGAGTCTCCATTCATCTTCGTTCAAGGCAAGGACACATTTGACCCCAATGTTACATACAGTGGCTCTAGCTAAGGCTGCCAGCGGTCTAGATAAGACGCAGCAGCGTAGGACTCTCAATCAATTGAGATAAGCTATGACTCTCCAACAAGGACTACCTACAAGGGCAGCAACAACAACCCAGCCCTTAAGACAGTCTATGGCCAGAACTCAGAAGGCGGCGGAAGATCGTTCAAAAGCGAGTAGCTAAGACCCCGGGGAAAGCATCCAAAGAACAAGATAGAAAGAAAGACAGGATGGCGTTGAAAGTTTATAAGCCAAGCCAAAGGACGGCGACAAGGAAGATGGCAGCCATTAAGAAGAAGATTGCCAGTATACTGAAAGAGAGACTGAAGTAAGGAACGCAAGCCCCAAGACCAGGAAAGTGACGGTGGAGAGGAAAGCTCAAAAAAGAGAATGAGTGCACGGATGTAACGCAATACGTATTATGAAAGGTAGGTATAGTTTCAGGGTTGGTTGTTGCATAAAGCCTCGATAAAGTCTCTTACAGAGAGTCAGTCGTCTTAATCCCTCCATACTATGTTCCGAGTTTACCCAACTATGACTTAACGAGAGTCGAGACAGCCTTGTCTTCTCTTCGGGTGTGCTTCATCTCATATATATGCCCGCTTCGTAATTGAATGTCAGCCTTTCATTGGGTGTCCGATGAGACCAGAGTCGAACCTAACCGTTGAGCCCGAGGGTTGTGTATGTACCCCACTGGGTAGAACAAAGGGTCGTAGTTAAGTATACAAGGGATAGTTGCCTTCGGGTAGAGGGTCAACTCGGCTAGCACGCTAACTATAACATTCAACCACCAAGATCCAGAAAAAGAGGGTAGAAGGCTCGAGCGAGGAAGGGTGGCGAAGGAAACCCATAATTAGAATGTGGGTATCCAGACTCGAGAAAGCAGGAAAAGCCATTCCAGGAAGATCGATAACAGAAGACCGGATAAGATTGAAGTATGAGCGCAAGCTTTTAGACTGCTGCGAAAGCGAGCCAGCAGCTGGAGGATCAGAAAGGTAGGCCGGTCGAATGAGGGAGAGCCAAGCCAGAGTCTCAATAATCAGACTACGTCTTAAAAAGGATGGATGGAAGGAAGGGTGGTGGATCCAGTGTGACCATTAAAATCGTTGTCATTCCAGTACATAGAAAGACGCTGGAAGTCATTCCGTTCGTTTCTTTCTCCCATTATTTCAATGCCCGGTTAGAACAGCTAAGCCCGCCTCGATTCTATTCGTATATATTATCAAGTCTGCACGTTACCTTTACCGTTTGCCATTTAAGGGGGAGGGAGTCTTGGAGCTCTGAGTCGACGAGAAGAAACTATTCCCTCTCTGTCCCAATACCTTACTTATTACCTCCGAAAGAAAATGCTAATGCCAACTATACTATACTATCAGTAGCTAAATGAGAAAGCCTCTCCCTTCGGTCTCGCGGTTTCACCCCTCTCTCTTATGGCTCGCCCGGGATCTAAGCGGATTGAAGTTCAGAAAGGACTCCCTGCAAGCCAACGAAAGCTGTCAGTTGTGGACATGACTACTATTTAGCTAGGGGAAACTCACTGTCTAAGATAGTGGCCGTCCAAAAGAAGGAATAAAGAGTAGGAAAGGTCCGGAGATTCTTTCCTATATGTAGTACTCTCCGATTCTCTTTCATCATCTTTTTGCACTTTCTTTGTGGTACCTTTTTGTTGTCCTTCATTTTGAGTAATCATTCCGCTTTTCTTTCTTATTACTTTGTCTTGACTTGTCTTGGTGAATCAACCAGAACCCAATGAATAATGCGGGTCTTCGTTCAACTATTTCACGGGACTTTTAGGTAAGATGAAAAGCAGCAAGCCCATAGCATAGGAAGTTGTAGCTCAGTCTATCTTTCTGCCCAGAATGAATGCCCAACGGAACCTACTCCACTGAATCTAGGTACTTTCTCTTGGCATAACAACAATTGCTTAACGAACTCATGTATCTCAGGCTATCAGATATACCGATTTGCTTCAGTGAGAAATTTGGCCGAAAAGTGCTTGAAGCTGAAGTTCTTGTACCCTATTTGAAAACTGTAGGATAGCAGACCCATATGAGTCCAACGATTTTCGCTGAACCGTCAAAGCCAGGCCAAAAATAGGAGTCAATCAAATAAGGAGTACTGATTTTGTAGATGTACAAAGAAAGTTGCAGCTGATGATCGAGATTATTCCGAAGAAAGCCTGAGGGCACTGTTCCTAGGAGCTCTTGCACATGATCTTTTGACTCTGCTTCCTTCCTTATTTCACTGATGCTTTAGGGACAACCTATTTCATGGGTTTCTCACCCTCGAGTACAGAGCTCTTTCCTTTCGGATCTTGCTTTCACCCCCTAACATTGAAGTGAAGACTGAGATTCGTAGTCTACTTTGCTTTCAGTGCGCGTTTTTAGCCTAGTATGTAGACGGAATCGCTTTCCAATTAAGAGGAGTGAGTTACTCTGTCATTAGCTAGCCCTCGGAGTCCCTTTGTTTTTTCTAGCCCAGCTTTCTCAGATGATTTCCTCTGGGATGCCGGAAAGAGATCGAAGCTCTCTCTTCTGACGATGGTTGGAGTTTACGTCAGTCAAAGTAACTTTTTTGAAAGGCTAAATAAGAAATGTTCAGACCTTCGCTTGATTCAGCCTATGGGAAAAGACAAAACGAGGATGATCGTCTGACTGTACCCGATCCTTTCTTATCTGGTTTCAAACTCTCTTGAAAGGGGCCAGCTAACCACTCGCTTAAGTGTCAAATGGTTTTTTGAGTGCATTTAATCAATCGATCCTTGGTTTACGTGTGTAGGATGACTCCCCTCTGGTTCAGGGATCATTTTCAAAAGCCGAAGGCAAACAGTCAAAGAAACCGGACTAGCGGCCGGAAAAAGCGAAAAAACAAACTGGGGGGAAGTCGTTGGATTGTTCGCTTTGAGAGGATGCCTTTTTTATCCTTATGTGGTACTGGCTATACTTTGATTACTTTTGTTTTCCTTCTTTGATTATCAGCCTTTTTCTTTGAATCAATCTTCAAACCACCAGATCTTGCTGAAGAAAGTAAGAAAGAAGTCGCACAATCTTGTAATCGTTCATTTGTCCAAGATTGAAGTCAAATCTACCTTACCCTTTATTCTTCTTTTTTTCACTGCACACTTTCTGTTCAAAAACCTCGTCCGAGCCTGGTCTTGACTCTGATGTGTGGTATTCATTCTCGTTCGGCTCTTGGGTCCAAAAGCTCCTTCTTCTTTCGCCACAGAATTTTTTCAATAAGTTTCGATTGAGTTAATGCCTTTTGAAAAGAACAAGAAAGAAAGAATAGACTCCACTCGAAGATGGCACTAGGAGTTGTCTAATTGCCCAGTCCCAAACTCTTCTTCCTACGACTGGAATTCCGTTCGGAAAAAAACAGAGTGACAACTGTCCTCCACCCCCGCTAGGGAGAATTGGCCCACTATTTTT
>NC_141809.1:5000-80000 GCF_057944985.1 Cucurbita pepo subsp. pepo | reverse complement strand
AACAGAATGTACCTGATCAAATTCAGCCACACTACTCTGCAAACCCTGTGGGAAACTTCCATTTCCTTCATGTCTTGGGAAATGTACAACTTTATTGATGGAGTCAACATCGGCCTAGTAGTACACACGAAGGAGAGGTTATTAGTAAAGAATTACATGACCAAACTTTGAAAAATGGGAGCTAAGAAGACCTGAATTTGGTTTGTGTTTATTAAAGCCAGGAGCTGCTTCTCAATAGCTTCAATGTTTGTACCAAAAACAACAGCCACTCTCTGCAAACCAACTGCCACAAAGGGCTCGGTGTAGACAATAAGTGCTCTGTTTCTGATTTTATTATACAGTGTCTCGTAGTGATTGAAGAAATATATGTCAGCCAACAGCCATTCTCTCAAGTTATCAAGGTGTCTGAAGCACGAACAATAACGCCTGCCAATAGATCATCATACACTAAGAATCTGAACATGAAGTTTGGTTGAGAAAAGATGAATCAAAGTTCACTAGGATACCTCAAGTAAAAATCACTGACGAGCTCCTTCACTTCCAGAGCTGAATCCAAGTAGAAATGAAAGTTCTGATTATCCATAACTGAAGTCTGGGGATGTAGAAAACCAATGACTAAATAAAATTCTGTGCAAAGTAAATGGAGAATTAGAAAAGAAAAATGGAAAAATTGGTGCCTTGAACTCTATTGGATCAAAAGTTGCGAGTGCACATAGGGCGCCAAAGGTAGCAATATCATGAGCAGCCATGACTTTTGAAAATCGGTTTCCCAATTCTTTACTTACTCCCAAGAGCTGCATGTATATTCCTAAGAATATGAGTTACGGAAGAATTTATTGACATGGAAATGATGATGGATTGGCTAAGCCAAACCTGATGAGCAGCGTCTTTATAGCAATGTGCCTTGAAGCGAGCCAATCCCAGAGCACAGCGCAGAGTCTCCATTGTAATAGGATGAAGATTTGGATATTGCATTCCTTTTTCAGCAATCTCCGCAGAAGCTTCAAACTGCCCCAACTCAATCACCACCACAATCAAACGCCTTAGCAATTCTGAGTAATTCTTATCGCTCCTGCAGAAATGTACGCTCTTCTTGTAAAACGCATAAGCCCTCGTAAGAGCGCCGTGGTCCTCGTAGAAAACTGCTATCGAATTGAACACGTTTCTTGCGTCTTCCGCACATATGGTTCTTTCCGTGTAAGATTTCTATCACAAAACCACCAATGAGGTGTATATATATCGAGATAATTCAATAATCACTACAGAATTTGATTTACTGGTTCATTTCATACCTCACAGTTCTTCGCGCAGAGAATGATGGTTATATATATCGAGATAATTCAATAATCACTACAGTATTTGATTTACTGATTCAATTCATACCTCACAATTCTTCGCGCATCTCTGTAGCATTTCGCTCATCACACGCCTCCCCTCAATCACCGAGTTGCACCAATTTTCATCCATGTCGTAATTAGGGCCCAATCTCCCGTCAATTTTTCGCACGATTTTGATGAACACATTCACGTCCTTGCCCTTTTTGGCTATATCGTACGCGATTCGGAGTGCCTCCAGTTGCATTCTCCGCCGCCTTTCATTGGCGTTGCCGAAGCGATCGGCGATGAATATGAGGCGGAGGATTTTGGTACTGCGGTGGTAGTTGCTTGCGTATGCTTGGATGTCGAAATGCTTGCCCCCCTTCAAGAACGGCGTCGGAGAGTAGCCTTTTTCTTCTTCATCGCTATCGAAGTTACCATAATTATCTTCCGGTTTGTCGCTGTGGCCATCGGATTTGCTTCTCCAGAAATGCATTTCGGCGGACTCTGGAAGAACAGATTCGTTTTCTTGCTGCAGCGGATAGAGAGAGGGAAGTGTGTGAAGTGAAGGCTGCGTTTATGCGGCTTTGGTAACTGTTACCACACAAAACGACAAAATTATAGTTCGTTAAAGTCAAAGTTTGAATGGATTTGGTTGTTTTTTTTTTTTTTTTTTTTTTTAAGATATTTTAGACGCAAAATAAATTTCTAAAATTACCTATTTTTAAAATATGGATGCATAATTACCCTTTATTAAACCATATTATGATTTCATTGAATTTGATTACACTGGCTATTATGATTTCATTGAATTTGATTACACTGGCCTCGAGAGATAATACTAAAATTCTTATCGAAAGCTTACGACAAAGAGAGAAGATTTGAATCTGAGCCCCTTGGTCGATGATATAATACCTTATCTAATTGAAATATGTTCATATCAATATATTACATGTAACATTTACTATTTGACATTTAAATTGTAGTATGTTAATTTTCTATTACTAAAGCTAATCTCTTCATATTAATATATTACAGATGCAAGAGATAAACATACAAGGAAAGTATATTGGTAGTTGAAGGGAAATAGTTTACCAGATACTGGCAACCTTCTGTTTGTTACCCTCCAAACTACATTATTGTTTCATTTAGTTTATGAAACAACTACTACTGTAAAGCATCCAAAAGGCCTCACTTTTTCCCCTATTTCCTACTGAACAGACTTCTCAACTTCCCCCTTTCCAGTTTCTCTACCAGTTTCTTCGCCCCCGGTATGTCCATCTCTGCTAGCTTCTTCAGATACCCGATCGCCCCATACGATATCATCAGCTTCTTGCATTTCCTGCTTGAAGAGAGCAACCCAAGGCACGCGACTGCATATTTCTTTGCTGTGTTTTGGGGGCTTGGATCAAGCAGTTGGACGAGATTTGGGACACTTTTTTCGTCCCTCTTCAGTTCTCTGCAGTTCTGTGAAAGGGTCACAAGGCTTGAGATTGCTTGCGCTGCGACTTCTCGAACACTGTTTGTTTTGGCCTCGAGGAGTTTGATGAGAAGCGGGATGCATTTGGCTTCGCCTATAAGCTTCTTCATGTCTGGTGAGCTACATACCCTGCAGATTGCTGCTGCTGCTGCCTGCTGTGCGCCGAGTGAACCCAATTTGAGCACATGCACTATACGGGGGAGGAAGCCAAGAGACAACAGAACTTCCATTGAAACTGAGCTGACTAAATTGCTCAATGCCCCAACTGCATATTCTTGAGGGAGAGGGCCATCCAGATGTGCCAATATGCAGCGAAGACCTCCTTCAGCGATGACCGATCTCCTTAGAGCTTCGTTGCTAGCAGTGAGATTCTGTAGGCATTCAGCTGCATACTCTTTGGACCCAAACAGAATTCCACGATCCACAAGACTGATCATCACCCTTGTGATCCCTTCTTCAGCCAAAGTTTGTCGAACCTCAGGTACGGCTGATATGTTCTTCAACGCGCAAGCAGCAGCAGCCTGCGATACAGAATCACCAGTCTTGCATAGTTCGATAAGAGGTCGAACCCCACCATGCCCAACTATTGTCCGGGCGGTATCAGCTGGCATTGACAACCTTTGCAGTGAAATGACTGCTTTTTCTTTAGCCACAGCACTGCCAGACTCAACAAGTCTGATTAGAGGTGGCAAAACGCCTTCCGAAACAAGCCAATTTTCACAACTTCCTGATTCGACTAGCATGCAAATTATGGTGATTGTTTTCTCTCGAATACGCGGAGAGGTTGCAGTAAGCAATTGGACTAAAGCTGCAACATTATTACGACCAAAGACAGACAAAACATTGTCATCATCCTCTTTCAGGATCTCAACGAGGCTATCTAGAGCTCGATGTTTCGCCTCCATATGGCCAATCAGCAGCCTTGCAAGCAGTTCTCTTATGTTGCTGTAGTCAGTAGACTCCTGTTGCAACGAACAACCTGACAAGAGTAGAGGCAGAGTAGCCTCACCGAGCATACCCGTCTTAATCAAAACGGCACAATCATGTAAATTCAAATCCAATTTCCCAGACAGCGAGTCGAGATCGCTCTGAATCCAAAGCTTGCCTTCAAATTTTTCTCTAACACAAAGCTCCGCCAATTCAATGGCTTCCTTCAAGCTGTTCAAAACAGCCTGCAATTGCTCCTTGCAGAGGACATTCTTTGAAAAGCAAGGATGGCTAAACAAATCAGATAACCGCGATGGAAGCTGCTCGAGCTTTGAAACAATCATCTTCCACCTCCCTGGAAACACCTTAACCTCCGTAGCCTTCTCCAGAGCCACAGGCACAAGCTTCTGAGCTTGCAGCAGCCATTCTTCGGCCGACTCTGCCTCTGCCTCTGCCTCTGCCTCTGCCTCACCCGAACCCCCATCAACACCTCCCTCTTCCACCATGATTCAAATCTGGAAACAGGAATCAAGAGAAATAGAAATTCAGATCAGAACTGAACTCTCCCAGCAGCGCAATTATAAAGTTAAAAAAAGAAACGATGTGCGGCAATGGAGAAAAATAATCAGAAAAAGGCGGTGGAGAAGTTGCAATCAAAAGACAAGTAAATTATAAATTACTTTTGGAATTCCTTTAAAGTTAGGTATCTAAAAATAAAAGAACAAAAAGAAATGAGCAAAGCATAAAGATAAGAGCATCGAAGAATCAAAGAAAGCCCCCACAAGTCCCTTCTACAGAAAACAGCCGACACAAGATTAGATTGCAAAAATCCCACAAATTTCTATTCTATGAATGACGGTGGAGTGGAAGTGAACTAAATCCAACGGTTCTCATTTTGCAAGGAAAAGGGAAAGCTGCTAACTTCGCCATATTTACCGTTTTGGCCTCGTTTAAGAGAGAGACAGAGACTTTCCTTTGAAGAGAAGCTAGGGAAAGGGTCACAATCTACAGCTGGTAGAAGAGTAATACTACTTATTTCTTCTTGGAAACTTCAGTAAAATCCAAGGAAATAATCAGTAGAAAGACATTTCTGCAATAGCCCATTTGGAAAGACATCGCACCCTATCAATCAAACAGAGATCAAGAAAACGAAAGATAGAGACTGAGAAGAAAGACAGAGTCGAAGGAGAAAATAGAAAACAGAACAAAAAAAATAAAAAACTAATCTTTAAGAGTTGACGAGACTGCAATAATCATAGCAAGAAGATTCAAATCAGAAACAAATATCTAAACCTTCAATCAATATATTTACCTTTCTCTCTCTCTTTCTCTTGAGAATCTCTGTCTATTACTCAGTTTTTGGTGGAAACGAAGACAACCCAGATGCCTCAGTTGCAATTTTTATGAAATTAGAAGTAGCCCAGGCGCGACTTTTGCTTTCTCGAAGAGGAAACGGTCGAAAACGATTCAAAAATTCAAAAAAATGCTCAAAAGAAGAGCTCCACAGAAGAAAGAAAGAGACAAACAAACAGGGAGAGTTGGGAACAAACACACATATTCGAAAAAACAAACTTCCATCATAAATCCTCTCTCTGTGTCTCTAGTGGAAGAAAATGTCAAAATTTAGTGTCATCTTCTCAGGCTGTTTATGGAGAGCAACTTATTTTACATTGACGGTATCTTAGAGAGGGAGAGATTTAGATTTAAGATGTTGGGGAATGGGAATGAGATGTTAAATGTGGAACATGATTCTGGATCGGACGGTGGATTGACCATCGGTGTAACATGTAGAATGTGATCGAGGATTGGACGGTGGATAATGAATCTAAACGTTGAGATAAAATTTGAATATGCTTGGGGGATAGGAAGACCTTCAAAATTGGAAAGTGGTGACGTGGCAACATTTGAAACGACTCATGTAATTGCGTTTTACTTTTTTTTCCCCCCCTTTTCTCTGGGGGTTGTCATCAAACCCACGTGTACCACACGAATTTTCAAAATCCTGAAGTGCTAGGGGTGAAACTACCGTAGGAACCTCTTGAATGATCAAGAAATTTCGAAACTGCCACTTTTTTTTTTTTTTTTTTTTTTTTTTTTATAAGTTTTAAACATGGGATAAGTAAGTGTAAATGTTTATTTCTATCTGAATATTTGAATTGCACAATTACAAATAATAAACACTAAAAAAAAATACAATCACTATTACTAGAAGGCTTAAATAATAGTATAACATTTTCATAGAAACAGTTTTTATGAGTTTTTTTTTTTTTTTTTCAAGCTTCATCAATTTCAAAGCAGTGTAATTGCAAGAAGAGAATATATTTTTTAAAAAACAATTCTTCATATGACAGCCTAATAAAACCATTGAAAAACAGAAGAAAAGAAAAGGTGTGGACAGGAATCTTATTTGCTTCAAATAATCTCCAACGGCCTTATCCAAAAGTGACAAAAAAATCAGATAGCAATCAATCAGAAAAGAAAAAAAAAAAAAAAAAAAAAAAAAAAAAAGAAAAGGCCACAAAGAAACAGAGCAAGAGAGAGAGAGGGATGGAGAAAAACCTTGAGAGATTCTGTTTAGCCTGCCATCGCACGTTAGCTCTTTGAGAAGAAGAATCTCATCAAAATCGCTATTTCTTTTTCATCGTTTCAGACTTTTTGCCGCCATTTCTGACACTCCTTTCTTCAACCCTTCCATATCAAAATCTCCCACTTCCATTCTCCCTTCATGGACCCACCACCACAACTATTCCAATCAGCAGAACAACCGTCATCTTCTCCTTCCCCTTCCATCCATTTCATATTTCTTCAATATTTTCCCCAGTTCCCTTTGAGTCACCTCCAAGCCATATCACGATTCTTCTTCCCCTTCTCCTTTCTTTTCTTTTCTTTTCCATTCCATTTCCCCAGGATTCCCCTTTCTAACTCTCTAAGTTTCTGAGATTTTCCCAGTTGGGTTTTCAGATTTCGAGATGACGGGTTCTGGTATGAACTTTATTACCACTGTTGTCGGGTTTGGAATGAGTGCCACATTCATAGTGTTCATCTGTACAAGAATCATCTGTGGTCGACTTCGTTCATCTCAATCCAATAGCCTCAATTACGAGATTGAATCCAGGGTGGATCTTGAGCAGCAGGTAAGAAGTAATGCCATCTCTCTTAATCTGGATCTGCACAGTGCGTTTTCTATATGTTTGTAGATCATGAAATCTCATTGGTTAATTATCATATGCTACTCAGTCTACTGGTGTAGCCAAGGATTAGAATGATACCATTGTCTCGCATCTATATGTCAAAATGATGAGCTTCTTGATTCTTTTTTGTTGTTTGATGCCAGCCAGAGTCTCGGGCAAGTGGTCTCGAACCGGTTCTCATTGCCGCTATTCCAACTATGAAGTTCAATCGAGAGGCTTTCAATTCTGTAGAAGATGCTCAGTAAGTAAAACTTTTAATTCATTAGCATAAGAATAGATAGTTAGGCTTACAGTTCTGTAGACGATGTTGAGCACTGATAGATAGATAACCTGACCCACTAAACTATGGCTTATTGTGCTCCACTTTCAGGTGTTCAATCTGTTTGGGTGAGTATGAAGAGAAGGAAGTACTGAGAATGATGCCCAAATGCGGTCACAGATTTCATCGCTCCTGCATTGATGTTTGGCTGAGAAAGCAATCTACATGCCCAATTTGCAGGCTGCCATTGCAAGACTCTTCTAGAACAAAACCTGCAAGACCAATGACAGTGAGCAGAGATCAGTCTTTTGATGGTTCTGAGATTTCAACCGATCATCATTCTCAACACTGGCTTCTACCTGGCCCCAACCGTTCGGAGGGCAACACAAGCAACCAGACACAGCTTGAATCCGTTCCAGTAAACACCTCAGTTCAAAGAGAGATAGAAACAATACGATGACCAAATTAGCTTCACTGCTGGGTAGGTAGGAGCATGATTACATCATTGGATATCCCATACTTCTGTACAGACGTGTTTCCATATTCTTTTGCATTGGGTAGTGTAGATTTAGGCCTTCGCAAACAATGCAACGAATTCTCATCATGTTGTGGATATGTATCTCTATAAGTTTTTACCTCATTCAAACATAACATATCAAATGAAAGCTTGGCAGAAACTTGCAGCAATGAACATTTTTCCTGGAGCTTAAACCAGGATATTGAATGAAGTTAATGAACAAACTTAGTCACATTGTAGGCATTTCCTGCTCGCACAAACATTCACATGTTTTGAGATTTTTAAATTAGCCTGACTCAATAGTTTGAATAGTCAAGATATTTAGGTATGCAAAACAGCGTGAAATATCTCAATAAAATATCACATTCAAGGAAAAAATTGGAACATTGCAACTCTTTCGAAAAACTAAATCAAACCACACATATACATGCGATTTCATTAAACCAGAAGTTTACATCACTAATTTCTATTTTTGTGGAACTGCCACAGCCACGAAAGAAACTTATAAAACATAGAAAATGTATTGTACTATTCAAAGCACGCAATCAAGACAACATGGAGGATAAAATACAACGGAAACATTAATGAATTAAAATCTGTATAGTCCCCTAAAACTGACTTTTTGGCGTGAGCCAGGTATCTTTGGAGATCAGTGGAGTGAGCCATGAGCATATTGCAATGAGTGAGACCCAAATTGGGGACTATGCAACACAATTATACACAAGATAAAACAGTACAGAGAAGTCAACCTCAGCCTTCGTGTAGCAGTTGATCGTGCTCTAACACCCTGCTTATTTATGTGCACAAAAGAAATCAGACGTGATGCTGTCTCTTCAACGCCGCTATCCTTTCATCATGCCATGGGGGGAAAGGAAAATAGCACAAAACTGATAACATATTGACACTTGACGAAGGCATGGTGAAGCCCTGTTGGCACCGACAGAGCTCAGATCTCTGGCAAAGTGGCTCACTTGGTAATCTAGTTCTGAAAGAAACTGGCAATAAACCTTTAATGACACATAGACCCTCGTTACATTACTCTTGAGCATTGATATTGGCATTGAGACCCGTGCACCTTCTTGTGGGCACTCAATTCCCCCTACAAAGCCTACCTGTCATCTCCATCCCTATATAGAAAGAAGATTCTCAGACCGCATAAAAACAGATGAATCAAAATGAAAAGGTCTGTATCAAATGCTAAACCTCCTATTATGAATGCTGCCTGAAATTCAAATAATTTTTGAATCATCTTTCTTACAATTTTGTTCATGAGTTCCTTTTCATCTTCTGATTGGCCAACGTTTCCTTATGAAATTTTATGGATCAAGAAATCTGCGTTAAATCCCTTCTTAAATCAAACAAATTGATAGATTTTGCTAAAAAAAAAAATAATAATAATAATGAAGAGAACATAGCTTTACCATGAAACCCTTTTTGCACCATGAAAATAGAGTTCAAGGTCTTTCTTAAATTAACCAAATTGATAAAAATTTGCAACAAAGAACTAAACGGTAAAAAGGAAACATAAGAATAGAAAACCAAAAACTTGAGTTCAAGGCTTTTCTTCAATAAACCAAAAGAATCAAAATTTAATAAACGCTAAGGGGCAATCTGGGAGATAGTTCGAAAAATCACTTGCTTAAAGGTTGATATTATCTTTCAGTGATTTTAAAAGGAAGAACAACTCCAGTTGTTTTGAACACATATTCAACCATGAAAACAAACTTGAAGATAACAAGATAATAAAAATTGTATGTAACAGCTATCCAAATATGTTTTCACAAAAGTTTTGTTCTACAAGGCAAGAAGTTTCTTTCTCATAATAGCTCCGAAACATGCATTAACTTCTCAGTGACACCAATCAATAAATTCGCATAGCAAACATAAAATAGAATTAAAGCAATGGACGCAGATAAGGATGATCAGAGAAGTATACAAGGCCTCGTAGTTTGCTGAAATACCAGAAATCCAAAAATGAAAAATAACAAAGACATTACCATAATGAGAACAAGAATAAAACTGATTGTATCAGTATACGCAATAACCAATCAAGGCTAGTGGAAGCGTTGAACTTACACCAACTGCACTTAATTCACAAACTGAGAAGTGAGAAGGGCATGTGTGATGCTTTGCATTCTCATAAATTTTGTAAGGATCAACTCAGAAAATACTGCTCGCGAGGTTTCAAATTTGATAAGCGTAAGGAGAAGTTCAGAAATGGATCATGACAAACAAAACGAATCAAAAGGGGCAAGGAATGTGTTCAGTATCTTCCTAATGCTAATGGAACCAAAAGGCCTCCAATTGCCTCAATTTCAAGTTCCCTCCACAACGCTAATTGAAGAATCAAAAGCTAATAGCAATGGCAATAACACAATTTGAAATGTTCAGAGCCTCACCAGAATGCGACTAAATTCTTCCATCTCGTTTTTCAAACTTGGCTACGTCTGTGCCTCACGCATGAAACTGGGAAATCAGGTCCAAGGCCCGCAATCTCTCAACATGAGGATCGAAACCCTTCGCCGTCGCACTAAACCGATTATCACGATGAACTCGTCTTTCCTCCGCCATAGCCGCGGCCGACGGCGATAGCTTTCGTTTAACCCGCTTGTTCTTAATAAAACAATCCTTCATCTTCTCCTCAACCATTTCAATCGTGCCCTTGGAATTCTGCTCGGCATCGGCATCGGCATCGGCATCTTCGTCATCGCCGACCTGCATCGGCTCGTTGCCGCTGTCGTTGAAGGCGGCACTGGTTGCAGAGGAGAGGAGATTATCGTTGATGGAAGGGGGAGGAATAGGAAGAGATTGGGGGTAGTGAGGTGTAGAGAGAAAAACGGAGAGGTTGAGGTTGGCCTGGTGGAGAGAATTGTAGATTTGGAGGAGATGGGCTGGGTTAGAGGTAGAAGAAAGCTGCTTGGCCATGAACGATGCTTGCTCTAGCGAGAGTACAAGGTCGGGCAATGAAGGTGCTGCTGCTCCTTCTGCCATGCCTTCCATCTTCCTTCTCTCACTATTAAGGTAGACAATTTTTGCAGAAGAAAAGCAAGATTGGATGATGAACCAAAAATCACTACCCTATTCTTCGTTGCGTTAATAACACCCAAAACAAATATCTTGTTTTACCCTAAACTTCGATAATTTTTTTTTTTTTTTTTTTTTTAAATAAAAGATTCTTTAAAAAGATTCTTACATGACTTTGTTTATTTAAATAGTTAATATTTTTCACTAATATGGACTCAATTTTATGTTGGTTTTCATTTCATTTTCAAAAGTGAATAAACTAAAAATTGAATCCTCTTAACATTTTTTTTTTATTAATTATAGATTAAATTTAATGTCCATAAATTTTTTATTTACATTATTTCATCATATTATGATTTTTCTTTTCTTCAGTTAAAAAATAAATAAAAACGACCTAAAATTAGACAATATCTATTAGCCATGAGTAACATACCACTGGTACAAGTTGAACCAACAATACCTATGTTAATATATGCCATACGTCAATTGCTTCTCATGCATTGTGACACGTAAGCACCTCCTAGTTCCCTTCAAAAACCGAAATCCCTTGTCTCTACGACCAACAACAGTGTAAAAGTAAAGAAATGGAAGCATCAACCGGCGTGGGTGCGGCCAGCGAGCAGCTAATCGGGGCGGAAGACGACAGGAAGGTGAAGAAAAGGCCAAATGAACCGTGGAACGGAAAGCTGGCCAAAAGCATCGTGTACGGAGGGCTGGACGCCATTGTTACATGTTTCTCTCTCATTGCTTCTATTTCCGCTACCCGCCACTCTGCCGGTCACCCTTTTTCTTTTTTTTCCTTTTTTTTTTTTTTTTTTTTTTTAATAAATCTAATCATATTTTATAACCAAAAAAAATAATCCAATTTAATTAATTTTCATAATTACAGTGGACGTGCTGGTGCTGGGATTTGCCAACCTAATAGCGGATGGGATATCCATGGGGTTCGGAGATTACGTGGCCACCACCACAGAGAGAGCTGTCACCGTGAAGGAGAGGGCGGCGACGGAGTGGGACATCGACAACCGCCCTGAACATCAGCAGCTCCTCCTCCTTCAACACTACCAGTCTCTCGGAATGGACTTTCACGATGCCTCTACCGTACTCTTTATTTTCCTCTCCCACTTTTTTTTTTTTTTTTTTTTTTGAAATATAAAAAAAAATAATAATAATAAAAAAATGAAACTCGTCAGGTGGTGAACATAATGGCGAAGTACAAGCACATAATGGTAGAGGAGAGGAAAGGCGCGGCAGCTCCGCCAAAGGACAGCAAAGACCGACCATGGAAGAACGGTCTGGCGACGTTCGGATCCTTTCTCGCGTTCGGCTGCATCCCACTGCTCTCCTTCATCCTCCTCATTCCTTTCACCGATAACGAGACCCTTAAGTTCGGTGGGGCTTGCATTCTGGCTCTTCTTGCACTTGTGCTTCTAGGTGTCGCCCGAGCAAAGATCGCCGCCGGAAAATATGGCTTCTCCGTCGCCTTAACGGTGCTTAATGGTGCAGTTGCGGCGGCAGCCGCCTACTCTCTCGGCTGGGCTCTAAGGAATGTAGCTGGAGTCGAAGAGGAGACAGACTTAAATTTAGAGATAGTAGCCTGAGGGGTACGTTTAAAAAATATATTTTAATAATAACTATTACGTACAATTTGTTTGGACACACACACACACACATATATATATAATATTATATTATTGGGTAGAAAATGTAACGTGTTAAGATTAAGGTAATTTTTAGACGGCACATATATATATAATATTATATTATTGGGTAGAAAATGTAACGTGTTAAGATTAAGGTAATTTTTAGACGGCAGAGAAGTGAGGCTAATTTGTATGGCAATTAAGCTGTTGAGGAAAATTGGTTGGTGTGGAATTATTATTTTTAATTATTTTACTATTTAGGGAAAACAATATATTATATAGTTTGAGGACGTAACTATAAAATAAATTAAAAAATGACGGAAAGATTTGTTCCCTAAAGCAGCCGGTCTCCCATATAAAGTTTGAATTTTTTAAATTTATGCAGCCTACCTTGACGGGAATGTGACTCTTAATAACTATTTATGTCCATTTTTTTTTCCTAATTAATTGTTTTGAGAATTTCCATATTATTAAGCAATTAATTCCTGTTTTTTTTTTTAAATATATATATATATATATTTATTAATTTGACTTCTAAAAGATTTTATCGTGGAGGATGAACAGTTCCGTGCAGTTTGATTAGTTTCATTGCATAATATAATTTGGTAGTTTAAGTATGGTTTGAATTTTCATATTCTTAATTAAAATAGAAGAAGTTTTTCAACAAAGAAAACAAATATATATATATATATATATATGACGAAACATCCCCTGATGGTGGTAGCGTTCAATTCCTTGTGGTCTGCTCCACTTCTCGAAACCGCCATAACTGACCTCCACCTCCTCTCCCTCTTTTTATACCAAAAAAACCAAAAACCAAATTCATCTTCTTCTCCCATGGCTTCCTCAACATCCTGCTACTCTGTTTTCATTTTCATGGCGCTCATGCTCCTCGCCTCTGCGCAATCCGGTCCCTGCGACGACATCTACCTCGTTAGAGAAGGCGAGTCGCTGCACTCTATCAGCGCTAAGTGCGACGATCCTTTCATAGTCGACTACAATCCGCAGATTCAGGATTCTGATGATGTCTTTCCTGGACTACTCATCAAAATTACGCCATCGCTCAACTCCAGGAAGCTCTTATTCAGGTAGCTCTAATCTCCTAATCCGCTTTCGTTTTCTCTCCATTTACGATTCGCTTCTGTAAATTCATCGACGATCATCTCAGAGGATCTCTCTGTTGCCTCTGCCTCTGCCTCGATTCTTCATCTTCTTCTGTATTTGTAAACTTATGAATCGTTTCTGTAAATTGATTGAGGATCACACCGTGTTCTTTTTAATGTTGCTGTTATTATTACGTACTAAGTAATGATGAAGCTCGTGTTGATTCAATTTTCCAGGAAGCCGAACAGCTATACTCTTCATTAAGTTTTTATTCACCAACTACGATCATCAAGGTTGGAGCCAAATCTGACTTGCATGCCTTTATGTTTTCATTCCGTTTTTTGAATAGTCAAGGAAAGATACATTAAATGTTGATTATGAAAAAGGAAGAAAAAAGGGGTAACCACAGACTTTTTCTTTTTTTTTTTTTTAGGGTATTTTTACATGCATTTAACTTTTGAAGAGAATTAATATTCCAGAAAAACCAATTATATTTTTTATAATCGAGAACAAAAATAACTTTTCAAAAGAAACTTTATTTAAATTATTGTTTGAAGTACAAGAATCTAAATACTAACTTCAAAATAAAATAAGCAACAAAGTTTGTAGATCGCCCAACCTCCTCTAATGCAGTGAGATATAAATACACATAATATACACGGAGATTGACATTTAAATTATTCGTGTAAAAACATGTCATCCTTCAAATTAAACAACGAACCCAATCAGTGGAGTCGAGCCTCACCAAATTTAACGCTTCATGCTAATGAAATTAAATGGAAAATTGCCATAATACTTTTTTTTTCTTTCTATCCGTTCATAAATAGACATGAAGTCTTACAATCCACTTCACATAACAAATGCATATACAATCATCACATTCATCACATATGACAACACGCAACACATGCAAATAAATTTCATATATATTTAACTTAGAGATCAGAAATTACCTAACCACCGCCTGAACAAAAGCTCAATGAAACCACTGCCTTAACAAGAATGAATAAATCGAGTACCCAAATTCTCACAATTAGTTTAAATGATATATATTTCCATCATAATTGACAAAAATGTTACAAGTAGATCCTAAGACTTGACTCATAGATGCAATCCCAGAAACCATCAGTCAGAAGCGCCTTAATATACAACACAAAAACAACTCCCGGTGCAAAGTTCCAATACCTCAAGAACGGAACCATGCAATGATCACTCCAACTCCAAATATTCGACCTTCATTTCACGAATGGCACTCCAGAAGGTACCCGATTCGCGTACTGCTCATACTCGCGGCCAAAAAACTGTCTCAGGAAGTACTCTTCATATGGAATTCGTTCAGCAAAGAATTGCCAAACCACAACAGCAAATCCAATTGTTGAAATGGGATTACAGAGCATGATTTGAGTGCCAACTGCCCACACAAGGAAACCGCTGTATCCAGGATGACGAATAAATCTATAGACTCCATAAGTAATCAGCTTGTGGTGGTCCTCATGATAGATCTTAATCAGATGTGTAAAAGACCGACCTGCAGTTACGATTGCCAGTTTACGTACTGTTTCTCCAACTACAACCATTGCAAGGCCTGTCTGACTAACCCACCAGTATTCCTTAAGACCGGGACACAACACAATTCCCACAAAGTACTCTAAGAAACATAACATCATTGCCAACAGATAGTTTTTGCTTATCAGAAGGGACTTTAGAGTTACGTTGGATTTCCCATGAATTCCAACTGCTAACATATATTCAGAACTGTGAAAGAAGATGATTGCAAATATCATCTGAGACAACTGTCTGCATGCTGTGTAACTGAATACTTCTGTCATGTTTTGTCAACCCAAAGTATCGGCTACTGCACTAAAGTTTGCAAGGGTTATAGGATCTTAGTTCAGATCTGAAAATGATGCAGAGCCATATAACATCAACACAGAGAAATCCTCATGTACAAACCCTGAAGATCCTTTATGCACATCTAAAAAGGAAAAATATGTTAAACCAGGTTTGTATAACGGAATCCAGGATGAATTGGATAAATCACAAGAACTTTATACACCATGCAAACAAATTTTACTAATGAAAGGTTAGCAAAAAAAGTTTTCAGAAGCCCCAACATTATCCTAGCAGGTATGTGCTGCATTAACTGCATCTTTTTTAAACGTTTCTGAGTGTCACATATCATGAGGGATAGTAAAAACATGAGGGAAAAAAAAAAAAAAAAAACAAGTTTCACAGCTACTTGGGAAGATCGTGATAGAAACCAGAAAGCTAAAATAGTATTGAAAGATGGGAATGCAATAACTCCACTCTTGAGTATTCTTACGTAAACTTAACGCCATTAAACAGTTCTCTGCTTTCCTCTCCTCCCATTCACTCTATTTACAACGAACTCCTTGCAAACAAACCTTTGAGCTAATTACAAATGCACCCTTAATACCTTAACAATCTTTGTAAGTGGGGCAATAGCTAATTACGAAGTATAAAGTAGAAGGGGGCAAGGCATCTATAATGCATAATTTAAATAATCTAAAGAGTCCACAACAGTTCCAAGAAATAGCATATCTCTGAAATAAACAAGAAGTTCAGGGAATTGGGAAAGCTGCTGATGAAATGAAAAGTATGAAAAGTTAAATAGAGTGTCTGTCAAAAATAAACTTCTTGAGTGAGATTAGTTAAAACATTCCATGGAGCGTAAGAGAAAATGCTCCAATTTAGATTAATTGCAAAAGGTATGTAAACGATAGAATTCTTTTGCTGCAGCACCAGTTTGCTGCATCCGATCTACCTTTTTCAACCACCATCTCCAAATGTCTAACTTTTTCAAAGGAAGAAGAAGAAGAAGAAGAAGAAGAAAATTCTAGTTTCTTTTCAGCGATAACATTTCCAAAAGAATATTGTGTCAAACTAAACCATAAAATTGAAACCATGCCCCCAAAAGATAGTAATAAAGTTGTGTTTTGTTGATCAATCAAGTATCCACCACTAAATTGGCCATGGAACAACATATGTTGTTAACTGTCCCTTTTTCTTTGCGAAACACAATCCAATTTGAGCATCTCTATGACATCTTAACGGGAGTATTTGAAGCTTCACAGAAAATGGTCCATAAGAAGACAATAATCTTATTAGGAATTTAAAATTTTACCACTTCTATCAATTCCTTCTCAAGAAGTTGACTTAGTTATACAAACACATGCATCTCATTCCCAAATCATCCATCATTCAAGGCTTCTCATTCTCATTCTCATTCTCATTCCTAAGGTCTCGATAACCATTTAGATTTTGGCTTTTAGTTTCCAATTTTCGAAACTTAAGTTGGTTCCTCATAGTCTTTACAATAGTTTTCATCTTTTGTGAGGAAAAATCAAAATACATTTCAAGAAGGCAAAAAATCTTAGTCTGCTCAAATTTTCCCTTAAAACGAATTAAAGCTATAAGAAAACAACACCAAATTCTCCATGCAAACTTGGCCTTCATTCTGCATCTTTCTAGTAGTTCAATATACAATCTGAATTCATTCACTAACAAATCGAAAATTACGAAGGAGATGAAGAAAACACCATAATCATTGCAAAATAAAAGAAAATACATTACTTACTGATCCTTGAAAGAAGTTTGGGTCCTTGCTCGTATTCGAAGAGATTCGACTTCGCTGAGATCGTTCGGAAATGCGTCGTTCGTGGTCGGGTTTATACTCTGTAGCCGCCTGTGGTGGACGTGGCGGGGAGCACCGTGGGATCTGCCATTGTCGCTCTTGCTGCGAGACCAGGGGTTGGGTGCGCCACAAATCTACAAGCCTGGAGTTACCTGGTTCGTCGGTTAGAAGGAAATTGGCGCGAGACCGTGGGAACAGGGTTCGTTGCGACTGGTCTGGCGCTGCCGTCGTGGGTCACAGAGTTAAAAGCCCAGTCCGTAAACCAAAGCCCAGGCCCAGACATTTTCCTTTCTAAATCCCAAAAAGATCAAAACCTTAGCTATTGTACCAAAAAATATATTTTTTTGGGTATAAAATTACTATTAATTATGAGTAAATTGGATGAATAAAAAAAGTAAATAAAAAGGATATGGTAGAATCTAGATCATTATGACTCATTTACAGCATTTCTAGAACAAAATGATTTTAAGAATAGTAACTGGATGAGTTGTGATGCCCATAGCCGCTATCATTCTTCACTTTATATTAATTTCACATCAACCAAATATTCATCATTGCAATGGTTAATGCATATCATTTTTTCCCCTTTTATTGATTGTCTTAAAATAATGATACCATTTCAGAGTATTAATAAATCTACTAAAATTAATAAAATAAAATAAAAATAAGTATGTGGCCGTGGAAGAAACACTTCCACTTTCACTCTCCCCCCTCCCTCCCCTCTCTCCCTCTCTACAATAACAAAAACCAGAGCTTTCTAAACTGCAACTCCTCCATTAATATATTGTGTCTTCATCTTTACATTCCAAGATTTCGCCGAAGACAGAGATTGAAGGCAAGCTACACTACTCTCAGCTTATATTGATTCTAATTCTGTTGCTTTTATGCAAGTTCAGCTCAAAGGATGTGTATTAATGGAGGTTTTCCCCTCCATTAAACTCCCCGCCATCCTCATATTACCAAATGATTATGTATCCTTCATGTTTAGTACTTCCAAAACGGAAGAGGGTTGGTTTTTATTCTATCAATTGTTCATGTTTAATGGTGACTTTATTTGCTGTCTGAAGGATGGTCGCATTTGGCAAGAAGTTGAGAGAATCGCAGATTCCAGAATGGCGAGAGTATGTCTAAGCTCAACTAATATATTCACCACTTGTTTGTTAGTAACATAATGCATGTCGTTTTTTCATTGCACCATTTCATGTATACTGAGTTTGGGATGATTTTGAAGGAGTTTTGTTTAAGTGAACTACTTTTTGTGAGACCCACATGGATTGGAGAGAGGATCGAGTGCGAGCAAGAATGCTGGGCCTTGAAGGAGGGTGGATTGTGAGGTCCCACATCGATTAGAGCGAGAAACGAGTGCTAGCGAGGATGCTGGCCCTGTAGGAGGGTGGATTGTGAGATCCCACATCGGTTGGAGAGTGGAACTGGCCCCGTAGGAGGGTGGATTGTGAGATCCCACATTGGTTGGAGAGTGGAACGGAATATTCTTTATAAGGGTGTGAAAATCTCTCTCTAGCAGGCTTGGAAAGGATAAATTTTCTAAAGACTCAACTGCAAATTAGGTAGCCCACCCTGATAGGAATCACGACTCTTCACAATGGTATGATATAGTTCACTTTGAGCATAAGCTCTCATGGTTTTGCTTTGGGCTTCCCCAAAAAGCTTCATACCAATGAAGACGTATTTCTTACTTATAAATCCATGATCATTCCTATAGCCAATGTGGGACTCCCTCCCAACAATCCTTAACACACCCATCAACTAATAGTCTTGTGCATATAAGAGTCGTGCTCATGTCACTGAGGCAATTTACAGACTACACATTCGGACAGAAAAGTCCCAACTGCATTTGAGTGAGTCAAATTAAGAACATTCAACTCTCCCTTTTGATATCTTTTTTCATATTGTTTGTACATCAACTTTTTTTCAATTTTAGTGTAGTTAGTTCATGACTACTAGATTGTGTGTAGAATAGTCTCGTGCATTGAAAATTGTTATTTTTGCACATATTTCATGGCACATTTTTTCATATGAAATATCTTGATCATGCGACTACAGGTGCAAATACCATCCATATATGTTGACATGTTCATTTTTCTTATGACAGGTACTATATTAATTATAAGTTAATGAAGAAGAAAGTTAAAAGATATACCCTACAAATAGAGATTGGAACACAAAATGACTACTATGTGCTTAGAGACTTCTCAAGATTATTAGATATTCAGGCAAGTATACATACATGAATGATAAGTTAATAAATTTCTCTACTTGTTTAGTTAAAGTTGCAATTGGTTTTGCTTATATATTATTCAAGGCACATCTAAGTCAGGCACCGGGAGGTGTGTCAGTGAGGACGCTAGCCTTCACCCGGTGCGCCAGTGAGGACGCTAGCCTTCAAGGGGATCGGATTGTGAGATCCCACGTCGGTTGGAGAGGGGAACAAAGCATTTCTTCTAAGGGTGTGGAAACCTCTCCCTAGTAGACGTGTTTTAAAACCATGAAGTTGACAGCGATACATAACGAGTCAAAGTGGACAATATCTGCTAGCTGTGAGTTTGAGCGGTTACATGCTCTGACAAAAAAACAATAGGGGATGCGTATTGAGAAAAGTAGTTAGGAACCTTGTAGACCATCCTGAAGCAGGCGGTCGGAATTAAGGGTCCTTAATGTTAGAAGAGGGCTTGGTTTACCTTGTAGATCATATCTTTTATATTTCAAAATTTGATCTTTATAATAATTGCATGCTAATTGCTATTCCAGATTGAAAAGATTGTATTATTTTTGTTGGAGCAACAAGGACTACTTGCAAGGAGGTTATCTAGACTTGGTGAAGAACAAAATGGCCTTTCCCAACAGCTTACAGAAACAAAAGTTGATGAACTACAGGAACAATACAGAGCAGCTGGAGAAGATCTTCTGAGGCTTCTCGCTTTTGTGGAGATGAATGCAATTGGTCTACGCAAGATATTAAAGAAGTTCGATAAACGTTTTGGCTACAAGTTTACAGATTATTATGTCAAAACTCGTGCTAATCATCCTCATTCCCAACTGAAACAAGTTTTTAAGCAAGTGGTAACATGCCCAATTTTCTTTTCTTTCCATGTTCCTCTTGTAACATTCTGATATAGAGGTTTCTGGGAATTATAAGTCTCTTTGAGTTTCTTGAAATGGTGCATCCAAGCATTGATAGCTTGAAGCTAATTGCTCAGGGTATAGTTGCTGTTGCTGGTGCCATATTTCGTAATCTTGCAGAGCTTGAAGATCATAAAGGGAGTTACATCTCAATATATGATCAACTTGACCTTTCACATCAGGTATTTTCTTACAGATCATTAGAAGCTTTATTATCAATTTGCTCAACTTATTTTTGTAATCATATTTCAGTAGGATGATCAATATCAAGGCTTAAAGAAGTTAATTATTTAGCGGAAATAGGCATCCACTTCTATGATAGGGATGTTGATGATTTTTTCTCATCATGGGTCTATAAGTAAGGAATACATCTACATTGGTATGAAGCCTTCTGGGGAAACCAAAAGTAAAGCCATGAGAGCTTATGCTCAAAGTGGAGAATATCATATCAAATTTTCTCAAATGTCGAACAAAAAAGTTGTGAGCCTTGAAGGTGTAGTCAAAAGTAACTCGAGTGTCAAACAAAATATGTACTTTGTTCGAGGGCTCCAGAGAAGGAGTCGAGCCTCGATTAAGGCTACCTTTTTTTTTCTCTTCTTTATAAGAGGAATTCTTCTCAATAAAGATTGATTATTTGCAGGCCCCTGTAATTGAATCCATCAAAGAAGCTCTAAACAGATTATCAAACTCAACAAATTTTCTTCAATTCTTGGGAAAACATGCGATGCTTTTGGAAGATGGATTATCAGATACTCCTGAGAACTACGTTGATGAAAGATATCATTTTATGTCACTTGTTCTGAACTTAGGAAACACATTTTTGTATATGGTAAATACATATATTATTGTCCCAACAGCTGACAACTACACCATGAGCCTGGGAGCTGCCGCTACTGTCTGTGGCATTGTGATTGGGGCAATGGCTGTGGCACAGGTGTTTTCTTCTGTTTATTTCAGTTCTTGGTCAAACAGATCATACATGCAGCCACTTGTTTTTAGTAGCATCATTCTTGTTGTGGGAAACACATTGTATGCACTGGCATATGATCTCAAGTCAATCACTATTCTTCTCGTTGGCCGCCTTTTTTGTGGGTAGGTCACCGCGAATCAGGCATTTAAATTTTGTCACTGGTTGTTTTTTCTGAACTTTGGGGAATCTATTTTTTGTATTCTAGGTTGGGTTCTGCAAGAGCAGTCAACAGGCGCTATATTACCGACTGCGTGCCATTAAAGTTACGGATGCAAGCTTCTGCTGGATTTGTTAGTGCAAGCGCGCTGGGGATGGCATGTGGTCCAGCTCTTGCTTGTTTTTTTCGAAGAGATTTCAAGATATCATCTATTACTTTCAATGAGGACACTTTGCCTGGTTGGACCATGGCTCTTGCATGGCTCGTTTATCTCGTATGGTTGTGCATTTGTTTCAAAGAGCCTCCTTCGCTCATGCCATCGGAACCTAATACTGGTTTGTCAACTAAACTTCTCATTTAGCATATGGTTGTGCATATTGATGGATTGACTTGTTATATCATATTATTTAGCTGTTTAATTGGCATATTGATTTTATTAGAGGAATGAATTGTTCCTTTGATGTAGGGAAAACTGTAAAACTTATTTTGGAGAATGGTTGTACACGACCGCTACTTTTAAACGAACATGCGAAGCAAGAATGTGCCGACCAAGAATGTGATGATGACGACGACGACGACGACGACGATGAGGGATCTTCTAAAAGAAATCGCAAACCAGTCGATTCAATAATATCAGCTTATAAGTTACTTACACCGTCTGTCAAGGTCTAGTACATTCTACCCTTCTTACTTTGATGCAATTTTCATTTGAGTTTTTAATCCTTTGATAAAGTGCTCTTGTGTGAAGTGGTGAGCTCTTATCATAGTAGTTGCAATATCATTGTTTTATTAGAATCTTCTTTTTGTATTTTATGTTTGGGAGGGTGTGGAAAGGAAACCTTCTTTATAAGGGTGTGGAAACCTCTCCTTAGCAGACACGTTTTAAAAACTTTGAAGGGAAGTCCAAATAGGACAATATCTGCTAGCGGTAGAATTGAGCTATTACAAATGGTAACAGAGCCAGACACCAGCCGATATGCCAGCGAGGACGTTGGGTCCCGAAGGGTGGGTGGATTGTGATACCCCACATCAATTAGAGAGAGGAACAAGTGCTAGAGAGGACGTTGGGCCCCGAAGGGGATGGATTGTGAGATCTCACGTCGATTGGAGAGGGGAACGAGTGCCAGCGAGGACGCTGGGTCCTGAAGGGGGTGAGTTGTGAGATGACACGTCGGTTGGGGGGAGAACGAAATATTCTTCATAAGGGTGCAGAAATCTCTCGTTAATATACGCGTTTTAAAAACCTTAAGGGGAAACATGAAGGGTTGGCCATAGAGGACAATATCTACTAGCGGTGGGCTTGGGCGGTTACACTTTCTAATATTTCTAATATTTGATATATTGTATCAATAGACAATATGAGAAATGACTTTATATAAGAATGTTCTTGACCTATGAACGCTATGAAACCATTATATTGGTATCAAGTCAGTTCAAATGTTTGAGCTAAAATGATTACATACGATACTAAAATTTGGATGAACATGGTGTTGTGTGGCTTTAGGTGCAACTATTTGTATATTTTATGCTAAAATATGCAATGGAGATTGTACTTGCCGAATCAAGTGTAATCACTGGCTACTACTTTGTCTGGTCGACCACCAATGTTGCAGTCTTTCTCGCATGCCTTGGCTTGACAGTGCTCCCTGTAAACATCATTGTGGGGAGCTACCTCAGTAACTTATTTGAAGAAAGGTACCCCAGAACTTGAATTTACTTTACTTTAATTTACCTTACCTTGTTATTTACTGTTCTTTGATCTGATTAAAAGATTAAAAGTTTGACAAGTTGGTGTGATTTTGTTGTAGGCAACTTCTTCTTGCATCTGAAATTATGGTTTGCGTAGGCATAATTTTAAGCTTCCATACTTCGATTCCTTACTCAGTACCTCAATATGTGTGCTCAGCTCTAATCACCTTTGTTTCTGCTGAAATCCTTGAAGGTAATAATGTAGTCTCTTGAATCATCAAATTGTCAGAACAATGGTTCTAAGTCTTGAACTGATGCAGGTGTAAACTTGTCACTTCTCTCTCGAGTTATGTCGTCGAGACTTTCGCGTGGGACTTTTAATGGTGGCCTACTTTCCACCGAAGCTGGAACTATAGCTCGAGTCATCGCTGATGGCACGATAACGTTGTCGGGGTACTTTAGTGAAAGTAAGCTCTTGAATGTTACCTTACTTCCTTCCCTTGTTATTTGTGTATATGCCATTGTAGCAACATGTTTTACCTACAACTCTCTTTACTAATCTTTTTTTTCTCTATTAGTTATGAAAAATTGTACAAACGTAAATAAGGAAAAAATTCTATAATTCTAGAAATGAACTTTTTGTTGTTTTTTTACATTGTTAAAATAGCCGTGGATTATAAACCTAATGCAATTTATATTATTACTTTTGTAAATAATTTGATCAAATGAAAAAAAAAAAAAAAAAAGGTTTTTATTTTTTATTTTTAAAATATAAATTAAAATATTTAATTCCGTGTAAATATTTTAAGAGCAAAATAGGGAAAAAATATCCTTCAACTATAATGAACTGATTGTAACACAATAGGACGTTATATATAATTAGACACGATTTATTATACAATAAGTTTTTTTTATTCTCAAAACTTAACCGTAACATGATGCAATGTTTCCTTATTTTTTTTTTTTGTTTTTCCTTTCATATATTAAGCTCGACGATTTGTGTTTCATCAGTCACCTAATTTATGAAAATCTTCTTCGTATCACACAAACATATACCAAACATCAAACGTGCACCTTGAAATTCAAGTATGACCTTTTTCAACATAGATATAAAATCAGACTTATAATTTAGATTAGACAAAAAAAAAAAAAAAAAAAAAAAAAAAAAAAAAAAAACAGAGACAAAATCTAATGTTCATTTCCTATAAAAAAAGTCGGCTTTTATTTAGGAATTGCACTATATTAACAAACAAAGAGTTAGGTGATGGGGTTGTTTCTCTCGAATCCGACTCCAAACACCTCGTGTATGTTCTTTTCTTGATAAAGAGGCGACCTTTGAAGATCGCCCACTTGATTCCTTTGCTTCCGATTCCCAAATCCGTGATTACATTGGAAGCCCACTTCAGTCTCTCTTCTACAGAGAGAGAGAAGAGAGATAATTTTGGGAGCAACAAAAATGGCAGAAGAATTACTTGAAGGTACGGTTCAGAATCTACTGGATCAAGAGACTCTAAAATGGGTTTTTGTTGGCGGCAAAGGCGGTGTGGGAAAAACCACCTGCAGCTCCATCCTTTCGATTCTTCTCTCCCGTGTCAGATCCTCTGTTTTGATTATCTCCACCGACCCCGCTCACAATCTCAGCGATGCCTTTCAGCAGAGATTCACCAAGGCTCCCACCTTGGTTAATGGCTTCTCCAATCTCTATGCTATGGTCTGTTCTTTGTCTCTTGCTTCCCTTCTTTTGATTTTTGCTTTGGTTTGAATCTTGATGTGCTTATGAATTTGATTTGGTATTGATTTCTTTATTCGAGGGTTTTGCAAGTTTTGTGGATAATTTGGTGGCAGAAATGCTTAAAATCATGTCTGTGTGCTATTGTTCTTGCTGCTTTCCTGTTGTACGCGTGTTTTTCGATTATTGTTGATGAGTTTATGCGCTTCATACTCTGGGCAATGCTGCTGGTATGTAGGAAGTGGATCCTACTGTGGAAAATGAAGAAGTCGGCGAGGGGATGGATGGCTTATTTTCCGAGCTAGCTAATGCTATTCCTGGAATTGATGAGGCAATGAGCTTTGCAGAGATGCTGAAGTAAGAACCATTTTCTTGATCTTTCAAACATCAATTTATGATCCATACAATCTTGATATATAATGTTCGATTATCAAATGAAGTTTAAATGACAGTTCTAGAACTGTAAGTTTGAGTACTGGTATTGGTTTTGTCTGAAATGTTTATGTTGTTCTAAGTCATCATCTACCACTGCTAGGACTTTTTGTTGGTTGATACTTGGAGGGTTGGGTGGGGCTGGGAGCTCTTTATAATCATGTTATGTCAATTCATTTAACATTGCCATGTTTAATGAATTGTTTATTTCCAGATTAGTACAAACAATGGATTATTCTGTAATTGTGTTCGACACTGCTCCAACTGGCCACACTCTTCGACTGTTGCAATTTCCATCAACCTTAGAGAAGGGGCTTTCAAAGATAATGTCTTTAAAAAGTAGATTTGGAGGCGTATTGAGTCAGGTATCAATTCTAATTTGATAACAACGATTCTATTATTATCATTATTCGACATGAGCGTTTGATTTTTCGTTAATTTTTTTCAAGAAGTCGAAGCGTTTGCTGTATTAGTTTCATTTGTGCAATTTCAGTAATTAGCTAACCTGAAACTTTCTGCAACAGGTGACCCGGATGTTTGGAGTTGATGATGAGTTTGGTGAGGACGCAATTCTGGGAAGGCTGGAAGGCATGAGAGATGTGATCGAACAAGTTAATAGGCAATTCAAAGATCCTGTAAGAGCGCTCGTTTTCTACTCGTTTGTTATTATTATTATTATTATTATTATTTTTGTCTTATTGCCTACTAGCATTTTTCTAACCATTAACAAGTATTAGAAGAAGTGGTAGAAGTCTTATGTAATAGATGGGATACTTTAGGTTCTTTTAAGGGTTAGGTCCCATGAACTTGTGGGGTTCCATTCACCAGGATAGCATGCCATGATCATAAATAACCAAAAAACTTCCTCGTCCTAGGAACAAAATTCTCCATTGTTGACATTGACCAAGAATCGGACTATGAATATGCATCTAGCCCCCTACCTCTCTCCACCACCCCAACATCCCCCATTGCGAATAAGGCCAACATCTCTCACCCATGGCTAGAGATCACTCTTGTGGATATAGAGCTTGACGCTCTTTTTCAAGAAAAGTAGAATGAAACAGAGGTAGAAAGGGTCACCCCGATATTAGAAACATTCACACCAATAATGGCCATCCAAATCTTGGCACCATGGCTAAAAGAACACCTCATGTGGATCATGGCTATTCCATCTGGGAAAAAGAAGCCCACTACGGCCAAGAAACCGAGAAAACTAACTAGAGAGATTGACCAAAGGCCCAACTTTGATCATGGCTATTCCATCTGGGGATCTAAATCATGTGGAATGACCCAACTTTGATATGAACTTTGATCATTTCAGAAGTCACCAAAAACTTATACACCTTAACCACACATATTACACTGGGGGATCTAAATCATGGGGAATGACCCAACTTTGATCATTTCAAAAGTCACCAAAGGCTTATACACCTTAACCACACTGGCTGATAACTACAGATTTTGGATTACAGAAATCTATGTATCAGCCAGATTTTGGATTACAGGAATCTATGGTCCCTGTAGATATTAAGAAAGACATCTATTCTGGCAAGAAATATAGGACCTATCATGCCTATGTATAGAGAATTGGCTTTTGGCGGGTGACTTCAATATCTCTCGATGGGCACATGAAAAATCTAGTGGAAAAGTCTAGAGGCATGAGACACTTCAACAATTTCATAAGAGAAGCTGAACTAATCGACCTTCCCCTCAATAATGGACTCTATACATGGTCAAACAACATATTTTCACCCACCTTGACACTCATCGATAGATTCCTTGCCACAAAGGCCTACATAGAAAATTTAGTAACGTCGGTGTTCAAAGACTGAATAGACCTACATCTGATTATTATCCCATTCTACTTTTCATGGGTTGCTCTAAATGGGGCCCTTCACCCTTCCGATTTGAGAATATGTGGTTGAACCATTTTGAATTTTTGCAAATGGTAGAATACATGTGGAAGAATACGCCCCTCTGTGGATGGTCGGGGCATGATTTCATCAACAAACTTAAAAGACTAAAACTCCTGGATTTGGGCTCCAACAAATGATCGAATTATTTTACCTCATATTTTTTTTTTGAAACTTTATGAGAGCTGATATCATGAGAGTATTCCAAGATTTGTTTTCGAAACGTAGTTATCCTGAACGAAACATATATATGTCTGATCTCAAAACAATTAGATGCCCTGCATTATTGCAGACTGTCGTCCCATAAGTCTCACGACCGGACTATATAAAATCATAGTAAGGGTATTATCATAATGTCTTAAAAAGGTTCTCCCCTTCACAATAATTGGGCAACAAACAACTTTTGTAGAGGGGAGACAAATTCTCGATGCATTCCCCCACGACAAACGAACTCATAGATGAATGGGAAAGAAAGAAACAAAAAGGTGTAGTCATTAAACTTAACATGGAAAAGGCTTTCGACAAGGTTGACTAGACTTTCCTCTAAAACTTTTTTTTGTGGCAAAAGGCTTTGGCTCAAAATGGCGATGGTGGATAAAATGATGCATCTCATCCACAAACTTCTCCATCACATCAGTGGAAGACCAAAAGGGAAGATATTTGCCACACAGGGTCCGAGACGAGGAAATCCACTATCCCCTTTTCTTTTCATCATGGTAATGGATTGTCTCAGTTGCCTACTGACAAAAGCAGAATACGAAGGACAACTAAAAGGATTTTAGATTGGTAATGAAGGTTTAAGCATCAGCCACCTTCAGTTCGCGGACGACACAATTCTCTTTTCTAACTTGGCATCTTCCATAAAAAACACGATTGAGACGGTAAAAACCTTCGAAGGATTCTCTGGACAAAATATCAATTTCCAAAAAACAGAGATCATAGGCATCAATATTAGTACAAAGATTATTGAAGAATTTGCTAGCATATATGGTTGTAAAAAGGGAGAAGGGTTGAATATTTACCTAGGACTACCTCTAAAAGAAAACCACAAATTTTTTTCCTTCGGGAAGGTTATTATTGAAAAATTAGAAAGATGGTTGTCAACATGGTCATCATGTTTTACTTTGAAAGGCGGAAGACTCACCCTCATATAGTCACATTATCCAACCTCCCTAATTACTACATGTCTCTATTTGAAATGCCACAAAAAGTGGTCGCAGATATAGAAAGATTATTCAGAAACTACTTGTGGAAAGATGACCCACGCCTTGTTCGATGGAATATTATAAACCTCCCAATAGAAAAGGGAGCCCTCGGTTTTCTCTCGATAAAGAAGAAGAACGAAGTTCTCTTTCGCCAAATGGTTATGGAGATATCATCACGAAGAAAAGGCCTTGTGGAGAAATTTTATAAAGGCCAAATATACTCCTCCATCAAACAAAAATCAACCCCTCCATCTTCTACAAAAGGGCTTTCGGAAGTATATAAAGAAACATCAAAACCACATCACCGACCAACCTTGCCATAGGGTGGGTGATGGAGGAAACACATCATTTTGGACCGACTCATGGATTGAAACACCAGGATAGCCCTGAGGTATCCACTTTTGTACCGACTCTCTCATAGCAAAAAAGCCACGATCAAAGAAATGTGGAATGGTGTCAACAAATTCTAGGACCTAAAGGTTAGTAGGAATTTAAAGGATAATGAAGCAACAAAATGGGTTGAACTAAGCCTTGACCTTGCCCCTGTGGATTGTCAAACAAAGCAGACTCATTGACTTGGGTGACTTGGCTCCTCCGTGCTCATGGGGTCTTTTCTACAAAATCCTTGATGATGGACATGGTAGAAAAAGTAGAAGCAATAAATCCCACGCTAGCAAAGACAATATGGAAACGACATCAGCCTAAAAAGGTAAAGTTCTTCCTTCAGGAAATAGCGCGTAAAACCATTAGCACAAGTGAAAATCTTCAAAAAAGAATGCCTTACATTACTCTTTCTCTAGATTGGTGTCCATTATGCAAGAAAGAAAACGAATCACAAAGCCACTTGTTTATGCAATATGCACATACGCTCATAATTTTTGGACAACGATTTTCAATACATTCGGATGATATCTCACATTTCCTAGGGAGGTAAGCGATCTATTGGATATGACCTTAACGTACTACCCTTTCAAGAATGCAAAAGGCCTACTATGGAAAAATCTCATCATGACTTTCTTTTGGAATCTCTTAAAAGAAAGAAATCAGGGAATATTTACGAAAACGACACAAATCTATGTAGAACTTTTCGACAAGCTTGTTTACCAAGCTATATCTCAGTGTAAACTGTCTAATATTTTTACGTCCTATATTATACCTCCCTCCTTGCAAATTGAGAATTCCTTATGAAAAATAATATTGAACTAAACTGAAAAATAATATTGAACTAAACTTCAATGTTATCCGACATCTAACATATGTTAGGTGTACTTATGTATCTGTTTGGTTAGTGTTGGGACTCCTTTTGTGGGCTGTTTTTACCATTTATTTTCTTTTTCTAAAGCTTGGTTTTTTACCCAACAATTCTCTGTTTTCAGGATTTGACTACATTTGTGTGTGTCTGCATTCCTGAGTTTCTGTCTCTTTACGAAACAGAGAGACTAGTTCAAGAACTCACCAAGTTTGAGATCGATACTCACAATATTATCATTAACCAAGTAATTTACAATGACGAAGGTACGACAGTTAACTGAATCCATACACATATATTCTGTAAAGTGATTTGGATGTTCCCTGTTTCTTGACCATATGTATGTGCTCTGCCGTTTTAGATGTTGAGTCCAAGTTACTGAAAGCGAGAATGCGAATGCAACAGAAGTATCTCGACCAATTTTACATGTTATATGATGACTTCCACATCACCAAGTTGCCATTACTGCCTCAAGAGGTACTGCTTTCTCTGCACATATTTGTCTCAATATATCGAGATTCATTCTGTTTTCTTTTATCATCTAGTCCATAAATGCTTTTTCCTTCATGTCTGCCATTGGGTTTGGTTCCAAGTCTTGAATTATATTTTGTTTTTTAAACTTATTATATAATTATTGAAGTTTGGTAGACCTTGAAAGGAGAAGGAAGGTAGAAATGGCAATAGGTGCCTTTTTTTTAATTCACCCGATCCTATGTTTTATAGTAGTGAGTACCGATTTGTTGTACAGTCTGAGGCAAGTTGCTAATTCTTAATACATATCGTGTTCTGTTATATCAATCTTATTTTTAGTTTGTTTGAACATAACTGAGTGGATAAAACACTGAAGTTGAAGATGCGAGAGCTTTGATTTGAAAACAGAAACAGAAACAGAAACAGGTAAAAGGAAAAGATTGGGAAGAGCTTTGATTTCCAAACTTGTTGTGCATTGTATTGCAGGTGACTGGGGTTGAAGCGCTGAAGGACTTTTCAGGTAAGTTTGTGAGGCCATATGAACCAGCGACTAGCAGAGACTCGGTGGAAGACTTGGAGAGGAAAATATCAACGTTGAAACAGCAGTTGAACGATGCTGAAGCTGAGCTTGATAGAATTAGAAAAGGGAAGCAAAAGGCCTAAAAACAATACCCTTTCTCTTTCCCAACTCCCTATTTTCTTTGCTTTTGTTTTTCCTTGTAACCTTTTTTTTTTAAAAAGAATTTCTTCTGGGAGAATTATAATACCGAAAGTGTTTTATTAGAACAAATGCTGCTGCGTAAACTTGGGACTATTTTTACTGTATCGATTTTCTGGTCAATATAGTTGTTCATTCATTATTCCATTTTCTTCGACTTTTATTTTCAAGTTCTATTTTCATCACGAAAGATGAACTCCGCATCAAGATTTTTGGTATTGAAAATCAGTCACCGTTACTTCAATGCTTCAACCTTAAAGAAAACTTCTATGGTTGTCTCAATATATTTCTGTGTCTGACATGTTGAAAAGAAATATTTAAAGTACCTTTTCGAACTTCTTATACAACAGAACATGAACATGAATTGAAATGCCTATGAATATAGCCTTTCTTCTACTTTATTCAGTCATTGAACATGAACATCCACCCCAACAAGATGATTTCACAAGCCTCAGAGCAAACTCTGATCAAGATTACTCTTTGTATAGTTTATAGGATAACAAACAATACGTATTTTTAAGGTTAAAACGCCATATTATCTCAGGCAACAATTACGTAGCTACAAGCTGGAAAAGCCATATTCCTTACTGAGTTAGCCTCCATGCAGGGTGGATATGAACACCACCACGTCTTTCTCTTCCAATGGGGTATCAAGCTGCCCACTCAGCTCCCAATCACAATCATTCACAAGCACCAGAACACCAGGTCTTCTGCAGGAACCACATTTGAAACCATCACAATTCTTCACCCACTTTCACGTTCATCCTCTCATTCACAATCTTTAAAAAAGAAAATTGATAAACTAATGAGATGTTTCTTTTACAACTTACACAGTGTCGCCTTTCATAAACATTTCTGGCCTCTCCTTGATCAGATTACTTCGGACCCAAGAGAGCAAATCTTTCATAATTAACTGAGAACCGTTTTAAAAGAAAGCATTAGACTTGCTTGATAAACAGAGGAATGAAGCACGAAAATATGAATCTGATATTGACTCGATCTTTCATTAAATTGTTGAAAAATTTTAATTTACCGTTCCCGCTCCATTTTCAGGATCAACGCTGACATCGTGGATCTTCACAGAGTCACATAGTAACTCCAATCCCCCACTGCATGTAAAAGTTAATATTACTGTCATGTTTAACATATAAACACTAGCTGAAAAAATAAAGCCTAAAGAATGACATACTACATTGATATCTTTTCCGTTTCACCTTTTACATTCATAAAAGACACAATAAAAATGCAACCTAGAAGCATATGGAAGGATAATTTCTAATATTGCAGAAAAAGGCTATTCAAGATACTGCCACATTATTTATTTTCCTTCTCTTTTGGTTTTGGAGGGGATGAGGAAATAGAGGGTACTGATGGAGTCAAAATCTGCAAGCACTGTAAACAACACACTGATGAATTGTTGAAACAACATATGCAATTATAAATGGTACAATCCAGCCAAAAAGTTCCACCGAACACAAATAAAAGTTGAATATAATAAAGAACAGGTTATAGATTTCCAATATATATATAATCTAACGAAGGAACAATGGTAATCAAACGAACAAAACCAGAATGAAAACAATATGGAGGCAGTGAAGCAACTGGATATTCAAGCAAAACTATAGTTTTGGTCCCAATATCCTGAAGAATAGGTGCAAATTTTGAATTATTGATAACTAAACACAAACAATTATATCCAATAGTCGATCTTTTCTTCCCTTGAGCCAGCCCAAGAGAAATATTCCCGAACATCAGTATCACGATACCTCATTCAAACTCTGTGTTCCAGGATCAGAGCTAAACAAACTGGGAAATTTTCCTTCCAAGTAAAATTTGAGAGAGAGAGAGAGAGAGAGAGAGAATTACCCAAATTCAAGTGTGAGTTGCATTTTCAATTTGCTTCCGCGGAACCCTAAAATAAAACCCTAGAGAGAAGACAAAGAACAGATCCTTAATGGGGGAATTTTAGAAGTAACTTCAGACGCACTGTATGATACAAACTATTCAATTCGGGTTGAACAAAATTTTAGTTTCTATCTTCTGATTTTTTATTTTGAGTTTTTGGGATTTAGATCTTTTAAATACTCCTAAAAATATCTAATAAATTATTAATCTTCAATACATTATTAAAATATTTGATGTTTTTTTCAAAAACTAGTACATTATATACGTATATATTTTTTTTAATTTAATTTGACTCCAAATTTTCACTACAAAATTTCAATTTTCACTTCAAAATTTCAATTTTCATCAAATTTGATCACAAACGCGAACAAATATTGCAATTTTTATTATACTCTAATCATCATTGGAACTACACTCACGAATATTTTAGATTCTTGCACCAATAGATAAAGGATATGATCTTTTTATTTGTTCGTAATGATATTGACGTTTGGTTTTAGTTCGTGTTTCTCTCTCCATCCAGATGCGGCCAAGTTTGTAAGGCAGTATGGAGGGTTTTCCAGATTGGCTGCTGTAATTGGGGTTCTGCAAAATTCCGGTTTCCCCTTCCCATAAATCCCAATTTGGTTCCTCCTTCTCTTCGCGCTTCTTCTCCTACAGTTTCTCCCTTCATCAGCTACCTTTTCGTTTCTAGTTTCCTGAAAAGTTCTCGACCAGGATCCCCCTTTTTGAATGACCGTACAGTTGTGTTCTTAGACCCAATTTTTCTTTCGGCTGGCTATGAGGGGGGTTCTTCCTTGTTGCATCTTAGGGTTTTAGTTTGTACCAGGTTCTTGGACGATTCGAGTGTTTCTTTCTTTTGTTGCCGCTGCGTCGTGATTCTTTCAAGTCATGGAAGCTTACAAGAAGTGGGTTAGGGATAACAGAGACTACCTTCACTCTTTTGAGTCTCTTGCAAATGTGAGCACTATAGATTTCTTATCATTACCCGCTGGTTTCTCTATTTGATTTCATCTGTGAATTGATTTGGTTGACTTGTTTGTTCTTTAATCTGTACGTCAACGGTGTTGCCCTTGGCTTTTATGGCATTCTCTATTAAGTAATATTAGCATCTTTTTGCAAGTAGTTTATTTAAAGAACGGCTTTATGTTTTCACAGTTTATTTTCTGCAAATTTAAGATGGCATGCATGTCATGATGTTGATTTGATTTTTAAAAGAATAAGAGATATAGACAACAGATGGTATCCATATGTCTGATAGCAATGAGCATGAAGAGACCATTAACTCAATTTATTCCTTGAAAATGAAGATGGTTATACTATGGTCATTTTTTGTGAGTTTTGAATGTTCAACACTAGTTGATTGCCCGGCATTTTTATTGAAATCAGTTTGGGTAAACTGCACCTAAGTGCGTTTAATGTTATGAACATGTTCATTCTACATGATTATGTTTCTGTATGAGAGTACCCGCAAACTTTCTTTTAAAGCATGAAACATATCGTCATTTGGTTATATGGATCTTATTATATTTTGGATGTTTTTGATGGTCTGTGTATTGTTTTGGTATTGAAATTGTAACAGCCTAAGCCTATTGCTAGCAGATGTTGTCTTTTTTGAGCTTTCCCTTTCGGGTTTCCCTTCAAGGTTTTAAAACGTGTCTGGTAGGGAGAGATTTCCACACCCTTGTAAAGAATGCTTCATTCTCCTCTTCAACCGATGTGAGATCCCACTATCCACTCTCCTTTAGGGCCCAACATCCTTGCTGACACTCATTCGGATAGTGAGATCCCACGTCGATAGGAGAGGGGGAACGAAACATTCTTTATAAGGGTGTGGAAACTTCTCCCTAACATATGTGTTTTAAAGCCTTGAGGGGAAACCCGGAAGGGAAAGCCCAAAAAGGACAATATCTATTAGCGGTGGGCTTGGGCTGTTATAGAAATATAGAAAATACCAAACTATTTGCATGTTGGTGAATGAGCCTTTTTCACTGTTTGATCACAAGCAATTGTAACCCCTTGTAATAGATCTTTTACTGCTTGCTTGGTTTTGGCCTCATTATAATGCGGAACAACCCATTCAAATTACCTTACAATGAGAGAAATAGAGTAGATTGGCTGAAAAGTTGAACCACCTTACTTTGTCAGACATGTTTAATCGATATTATTAGTACATAATCTCCTCTAGAGATTAATCTTACGGCAATTGTAGAACAATTTTTTTGCCATTTGAAAGTAGAACTGGGATGGTGGAATCTTGTTCAAGGATCATGGAAATATCAACGTTGGATGGGTTTCCATGTGCTAATTTGGTGCATGATGTATTTTGTCATCTCATGTTTGTTTGTCATAAAACAGGTTAATTTCTCGATAGTTTTTGAAAACTGTTATATTACCATGATTAAAGTCAACTGTTAGTAGATCTGAGAGTATAAGTTTGTGGATTTCTACCTTTTATATGGTTCTTAATACTGTACAGGGCTTGACGTGGCTTCTTCCTGAACGATTTTCTGATTCAGAAATTGGACCTGAAGCAGGTTTTGTGAAACTTTGGTAACACTTGACTGCTTCTTCTGAGCTTGGAATTTGTAGTGCTCTTGGGTCCCCTTTGATGAATATGCATGTCTTTATATTTGTCTCACTTTCAAATGCTATAAATTTACAGTAGCCCATATCAAAAGCATTCTGATAGCCAGCAAGGTTTTCTTAAGTTATTCTGTTTTCATTTTTCAACTTAGGGGTTCGAACCTCGTAACTTTGGAAGCTATCTCCCTACGTTCCAAGTTTGTACCAATAAATGTGAAAATTTAACTGCTATGTTGTTGTTTACTGGCGTTGACTTGTCTAATGAACGCGTTCCTGGCTTCTTCGTTCTAAAGTTTTGCCTTGCTCTGAGTGGATGATTTGCAACTTTGAAGCTATTATTAATTAGTTTGGGGATTTCTGCAGTTTCTGCTGCTGTTGGCATTGTCACTGCAGTCAATGAACACATAATCGAAACAGCTCCAACCCAGATGCATGTAAACGCAACTGTGCCATCTTCATTTCCTTATTCACTATGCATATCTGCTCTGAAAAACTTGGAAACATTGATTGAAGTTGCTGCACAACAATATTATGGTGATGATAAACGATGGAACTTCATTGCTGTTACGGAGGCTTTGAAGTAAGACACTGTTGACGAGTGTGGGAGTGCCATTTTTTAATCTTCTGATACATTTTTATTGCATAGTCTTTGCCTTTACATTAGTAGCCGTTGAATTTCAGGGTACTCTTTAGATTAGCTCTGTTCAAGAATTGTGGGTACAAGATCCTTCTTGATGGAGGAGAAACCATAAATAACGAAAGACATCTGAAAACTTCAACTTCTCAGCACAGACCTAATGCTTTCACAAAGCATGGTGGGCATAATGCATCTGGTTATCCAGGATATCTTAATGGACGGGACCATTGGAATCTAGAAGGGAGGGCATTATCTGCATTAAGCAGGTTCGGGGAAAATGCTCGGATGATTTCACCACCAGCATGGTCGTATGGGGTTCAACACCAGCATGGAATGTTCAATCCTTCAGGTGCCTATATCGATCCCAATTTCCTAGAGTTTTGTTGGGAATGTCTACTGACAATTAATTGTGCCTTTACAGCTACAACGCCTGAGAGGCCTACACTTTCCACTATTTTGTCTGAACAGGGTCATCGCGGGGCTCTTTTCGTGACTGGAGAAGTACTTTTCATAACACGACCGCTTATTTACGTTCTTCTAATCCGCAAATATGGGAGTCGGTCGTGGACTCCTTGGTTTCTTTCACTGGCTGTGGATCTCCTTGGGACAAGCTTTTTATCATATGCTACCTCAGCATGGACGAGTAGAAAAAACCAAAGATCATGCCTTTCCGACTCTGAGAAGGATGAGGTCGTGTTCTCTAGTTCATCCTACATAGTAACTTTCTTGGGTTAAAAACTAAACTGTCATTCTCATATTAACTTCAACATGTTTGACTTGGTTCAGCTGAGAAGACGGAAGATGCTTTGGGCATTTTACCTCATGAGAGACCCATTCTTTGAGAGATATACAAGGTGCATACATGCTTCAAGATTTAAACTTGTTGAGTTGAGAATTTCTCGACTTCAAACGTATAGTCTTGGATTGAAACCGTTTATGCGGAATGTTTTTTCAGGCGAAAACTTGAAGGGGCCGAAAAAGTTGTAGAACCTGTACCTTTGGTCGGATTCCTCACAGGTTGGAAGTGTATCCATTTGCGATAGTTATAGATTTAAGATGATGTGGATTATAGCTGATATTTAGTGTGTTGATGTGCAGCAAAAATTGTTGAGCTTATAATTGGAGCTCAGACAAGATATACTTACATGTCAGCGTCATGAGATGAGAGGGAAATTGGAGTTTGAAGGGCCGAAGTCTTCCCTCCTGGTTTGTTGTTTCTACGCTTCATACAAATATTTGGTGACGTTTCTTTTTGCAGTCAACTATTCTGAATAATAATAATAATAATAATAATAATAATAATAATAATAATAATATAGTTGGTGAAATAAAATGTGTTTTTATTTATTTCAAATAATTTTTATTATTGAAAGCAACGGTTTAATGATACAAGATTGGATTAGAGGGAGAAGGCAAATGGAATTAAAACTCAATTATTATGAAGTTGTTGTATGTCAAGTCAGCGAAATTTAAAGGTGTCCACAAATCGATTATTAAAAAAACACGGTTAAATAATTAAAAAAGAAATTTGGGCCCATTGGGCAGGGTCCCCATCTAGAAAAACCGACGTGGACCACACTTGCCGCACGTGGACCCCATTGCAAGGGGAGGGCAAGGGGGGCATGTCCATTGTATGTAGTATAGGCATGGCATGGCATGGGGCCCTTCAGTGTGATTAGTAGTGCTGTTGGGTCCCACCACCCGTAAAGGGAAGGGAAGGGAAGGGAAGGGAAGGGGGCCCACTTTCTTTAGGCATTTTGGTTGGTTGGTTGGTTGGTTGGTTGGTTGGTTGGTAACTTGGTACGTGGTGGCCCATTGACTGAAAATTACAGTCTATGTGAAGTTTTAAATATATATATATATAGTTATTTAATTATTTTCGTACGATTAAAAAATTAAAAGACGTAGTGAAAATTGATAAAAAGAGTATAGTGAATAGTAAGTTTTAGTAGTTAATGGTTAAAAAAAGTAATTATTGATTAGGCATAGTCAGAGTTTGTAAGAAGAAGTTAATTATATATGATATGATATGGGTTTAGGTAGTGGGCTGGGGAGGATAGATATGGTTGAGAAAGTGAGGTATAGAGTAGTAAGCTTGGTAGGGTGCGTGACATGAGGGTCATTCTTAGTGGGCTTGGATTTGGACTTCCAAAATTAATACCCAACTTTAACCCTTTTATTAATATAACCCTATCTTAACTATTTACTATTCAACTCTAATATTCTCCGCCGGAATTCATTCCATTAAGTTTGTTGCTACAAATACAAATACATAATCTGGTTTGTTTATGATACAAGGGCAGCATAGTAATTTTGTTACCTTATTTACTTTTAATTCTTTTCATTTTATATTTGTTGTAGTAGAAGTTTATATAACCTAATTTGGTTTCAAATTTTAATTTGGGAGATGTAATTTTGGAAATTTATTCATAAGACTTACAGAGAGGAAGAAATGGGAATGGCAAGTTGGGAGTTATTGGAAGAAGAAAAGGGGGTGGTGGGGGTAGGTCCATCATCCCCAGCTTTGACCCAACACTACTGGGCCCCACCCTTGTTTGTGGGTCCATTTCCTTTCCACCCCTACTACTCTTCCTTCTTCTCCCAATTTCTTCTTTTTCTTTCCTTAAATCCCCTCTCCCCCACTTCTTCCTCTCCTCTCCCCTCTCCCCCACTTCTTCCTCTCCGCCCATGGCCGATATTCACAAACAAGAACTCGACGACCACCACCACCACTCTCCGCCCACCCATCTCTGTATCAATAACTCCGATTCCTCTCCAATGAACCTTCTTCCCCTTGCTCCCAAGCGGGAGCATCCCGACAACGACCACAAAACTCAGGTCGTCAAGTTCACGGCAGAGGTACCTAAAACGGTCTCGTCTATCCCCCCCAAGAGACCCTCCACCAAGGATCGCCACACCAAGGTCGAGGGCCGAGGCCGGAGAATCCGAATTCCGGCTACCTGTGCGGCGCGTATCTTCCAGTTGACTCGTGAACTCGGCCACAAGTCCGACGGCGAAACCATCCGCTGGCTTCTCGAACGGGCCGAGCCGGCGATCATCGCGGCTACTGGGACTGGTACCGTTCCCGCCATCGCCATGTCTGTTAATGGCACTCTCAAAATCCCCACCACCACTTCCTCTTCTAACCAAGATTCCACCGATCAATCCGCCAGTAAGAAGCGGCGTAAGCGCCCCGCTAACAGTGACTATGTTGACGTAAATGACGCCGTTTCCGTTTCCGCCTCCGCCTCCGCCTCGAACGGCGCTGTTCAGGCCGCTACCGTTGCCGGTTCCCCCGCCGTCCAACAGCCTTTTCCACCGGGGTTTGTTCCAGTGTGGGCCATCCCATCGAACGCCATAATTCCCGGGGCGGTTTTCATGGTTCCATCCGTGGATTGCTCTTCCACCCGTCCGCAGTTTTTCTCATTCCCGACCCCGGCAGCGCCGCTCATCAACACAACGGCCCGACCCATTTCCACCGTCCCGTCGAAGCTGCACACGTCTCACATTCAAGCAAACACCACCAATCAAAGCTCGAGCACTTCAAACTCCTCCGCTTCCAAGTCTGAATCCGTCATGGCGCCGATCTCGAGCTCCACCGTCACGAAAAACGGCAAAACTACGAAACAGATGCTCAGAGAATTCTCATTGGAGATATACGATAAGGAAGAGCTTCAATTCATGTCTCGCTCGTCGGAAAGAATGAAGACAGAATAGATGGGAAGTTGTTTTCGATTTAATATCTCTCTCTCTCTCTCTCTCTCTCTCTCTCTCTCTCTCTCACCCTGTGTAATCTATCCGCCATCGACGAACCAGAAAAGAAAGCTCGAGACGAAGAACGAATGGAAGAAGGAAAAAAGTATCGTTTATTTTTTTGGAAGTGCAGCAGAAGGAAGGGGAAGCACGAGGCAGTCACGTGGTAGACGTGAGGATCGAAAAGTAAATGCACGTGTAAGGTGGGGGGGGGGGTGGGGTTTTTCTTTTTATTTTTTGGTGAAGGCGCAAAGGTGTGGGGACCACACCAGCGAGATGGGTCAACACTACGGAAAGAGAGAAATTTTCCTTTTTAATATATTAAAAAAAACAAAAAATAAAAGAGAGTGGGGTCCAGGTCAGTGGTGGAAACGAGTTATGCTGCTCCGTGGACCGTGCAAGCCTGGTGTGGGGACTACTTTTTAGCCTCCTTGTGTCTATGTGATGGAGGTTGGGGAGGGCCCGGGTCCACTTCATGGGCCCAACGGCGGCCTTTTAGGCCTGGAGCATGTGGTGGTCCCCTCTGCCCGGCCTACAACCGGGTTGTGGGTTCTGTGGTCCGAGCCAGGTGCATGGCTGAAGGATAAATGAACACGTGTTACACTGTGGGTTAGCGGGAGACTAAGAGCGTTCCTTCTTGCCACGTCGATCAATCAGATTGGTTTGGTATGAGATGCTTTTCTGGAAAACTTGGGGTTATTTTGGTGAGAGAAAGAAAGAGAGAGTTTGTAAATTCATTGTTTAGCTGAATTCTTGATAATCCATTAATGATTAGTTTCTAGTTATGTATCGACCATAAGAAATGTTTCGTTTCCCTCGAACTAAATTAAAAAAAAAAAAAAAAAAAAAACCGTTTCAATTCCAATAAATGTTGTGTTCTCCAGCCTTCCAAATAACAGATATTATTAACATTAAAAACAAAACCACATGGATGAGGGTTACAAAGGCCACTCCCAAGAAAACGGGAGAAAGAGATGGCCATTCTGTGTATATAAATTCTCCCTTCATTTTCCTTAATAGTTACTAACAAAACTTTCCAGAGCTTGAAACTAGAGGGCTCTCGTTCGTTAGGTCTTGAATACAACCAGAGGTTATTTAGATAGTCAGGTTCTCCTGAATCCCAAGAAATGAACCAACTATTTTTCCTCCTACGTCTGGAAAATTTTCATGTCCAGGAAGGGATTTTACTCTCCCTCTTCTATCAACTTCAACAGGGTACTTCAGAAGGTGTCCTCTCATCTCTGTTACCTCATCTGCAGCAAACTGTTTCCAGTTTAATTCTCCCATTGTTCTAACTCTTCTCACGCATTCCAGGCTCTCCGGTTCATTGAAACACTCTTCCATCGTTCCTGTATGCTCCGCCCACAACGACATCCTATATCCATAGATCTGCAGGGCAAGACATCCAAATCCCACAAACGATTCAGGAATGCAGTTCTATGTATGTAAAATTCTTCGCACTAAATGAACTGATGCATATATAACTACTTCTTCACTTTATTTAGGCTCTACACAGATATGGGGACAAAGAAAAGGAAACTACAAAGTAATGTTTAAATTATAAGCTTAATCTTCCAAATCTTTTAGACTTAAATGCACATTTTCAACTCTAAAGTTGATGTCTACTTAATTCTAATACTTCTTTTAAACCAAGGGGTTGAACTCATGAAAATTTTGTCTTCCTCAGGGCATTTCATGAATTTCAAATTAGACCCTTTATTCCATTTTGTCAAGTCTATTAGGCTTAACTAGCATTATTTGAACAATCCCACATTGGACATCTTAATGTTAAAATTCACCTGCCCACGAGGACGTGAACGCTTCTTTGCCCATGTATAATGAGGTTGATAGGCTCCCATAGCAATCTCAGTGTCTCTAGTTCCTTCCATGGATCTCTGGTTGATGTTAGCAGATCCCAAAATCACATACTCGTCATCAACTATCATGCCTTTGGAGTGAACATATATCATAAACCTTCTGCTTTTCCGACTAAGTGCCTGCAGTCAGTTCAATCGATCATTTGTGATTAAATAAGAATAATAATAATAATAACAGTGACTAACATACAGTGAAAATCTTGATTACTAGCTCTTTTTATGGAAACATAAAATTATGGACTGATAAAGCAAGGTTGTTTCCATCATATCTCTCCCTTATTTTCTGCAAGAACTCTACTTCGTTTTATTATTGTTGTTGTTGATTATGAAAGAATCTCCAGTAATACTCCACAATGTACAGGTATTTGGCAGGGCTTTACATAAAACCCAAATCAAAGTAAGAGAATACATATAACGACTGAAATCAACAACTGACTAAGGATATAAGTTACCTGAGGGGAGTTTTCTGCACTAGGGCTTCCAGAAGATAAAGGATCATTTCCATCCACATCCTCACGATTTCCCAGGCAGAAGAAGTTCAAATAGTCTTGAGGAGAGAATGCCTCCTCAAGACCAACCTCCATCAAGGCCTTGTAAATGACCTCATACATCATTTGCATGGTTTTTTGCTGAGCAGTGCGAGAAAAGTTCAGTTAAATCAGAAGTATACTTGTCATAGATTAGAATAGGTGTTGGTGTTTCAATGTTCATCTTATCATGTTCCCTCATGATCTCGCTTTATTTTATCATTTAACCCAATAATATCTCCAATTCCCACCAAAGAAGAATTTAAGAACTGCAAAGTTCTAAATATTTAGGACTGTTCTGATATTTTAATTGCCATGAATTACTACTGGGGGCAAAAAAAAAAAAAAAAAAACAATACAAAAACTATAAAGTTGCATGTTCAACTTATAGACAATCTCATTTAAGCAAGAATCACAATGCTATGTATATGAAATGCTCAAGTATATTGATTATGAAATTTAAAGAAATAAGGATTGTAGATGAATTAATTAAGATGACTTGAGCAATATTTTTATTTCTAGTTGATTTAGAAATGCAGCAATTAAATTTAATAACGAAAAACATTAGAACTCAGCCTAGGCTACTAATGAATCTACCTGCCAAAATAGTATTCTCTGAGTGGCAGCAGCAGTTGGGACGCCCTCAGGCCACATGGGGATGACAATATATGCAGCAAACCTCTCATTTCCTCTGATTTTATCAGCAATCTTTAGCGCAATTTCCATTGGAATCAAATTGTTGGCACCTATGAAAAATCAGAAACATACAAAATTAGCAATTCACGACTCCAATGTTGTAATGTCATCGTACTACATAACATAGTCCACTCTTTTAGGAAAAACAATAAAGATAGGACTAGATAGCCTGCCGTAGATTTATAGTTTCAAAGTCTAAACATCCTTTCTAAATGGCTGTTGTCACATATTAGCAAATGCAACTTAATTTGTCCTGCTGGTGCTCCCAAATGAAGGCATACTCTTTTCTTTTTCTTTTTTTCTTTTATGGTAACACAAACTGAACCCTTGGTCAACTTTAAAAAACTAATTGTTAGATTATAGGTACTGATTTTTAGGAGTTTTTTTTTTTTTTTTAAAGTACAACCGCATATACCCAATTTGTTAAGCAAACCATATACGGAGGAGGCTTTTTTTAATGTACTTTACCTATATCTTTGTTTGAATTCCAATTGAAGGATGATCCAATGAAATATTGGTTCTCTATATAAATGTAGTGTTGGGCAGCTCGAATGGCTTTCACGTATGCTGTGTGTATACTCATGTCAATCAGCACATTCTTTCCACATACGAGGTTCTGCACGGTAAAATATTAGGGAATAAGCATGTTAGACGACACAAATACAAAATAAATACATGCATATATGTGCAAATTTTATATTTATTTGATTGGAAATATAGCAATCATAACTGTCCTTTACCTTGCTTGGGGCATCTTTTGGGTCCTTCGGGAAATCTTTAACAGAACTTGAATCAATTGAACGAAAAATCTGCAGTATTACTCATCATGAAAAATTCCATAAGGAACATAGAGAATTCATTTAAAAAGGTTCTATTCTCTGTTACATAACTAAACAGGTCTAAATCACAACCAGTTTCAATTGCCGAGGCTTTTACCACCTAAATAAAGGTCCACATATGCATTAAGAAGGGTTTAAAACATTACCTGCACATGCCATGATTCAGGATCATTTTCGTAGTTACAGTACGCTTCAGAAATTCCAATTATGTCATGAATTCTTTCAATACGCAGCAAAGCATCATCATATGATTTCAACTTTTTTATCCCGTGAGGTTTTGAAGCTCTCCTCCATCGCTCCTCAAAATTGGTCAAAACATCATATGCTGCTGGACCTTCAATTTTGCTGTGCAGATCATGCCACGGTTCTCTTGGACAACCAACAGTACTACCCTGTTCAACTAAATAATTTTGTAACTTCATAAAATCAATTCAAATTTTAGTAACCCTAGATGCAATGATATATTGAATTTTTTTGTAACAGCCCAGGCTTGGGCTGTTACATTTTTTCTCCTAAAATTCTCTTTAGAAAGATGTTAAAGGTTCCAGTCTGGTGTTTTGTCTAACTGATTATTGATTTCATACGTTCAATCTCTAGTTATTTTCAACTAGAATAGAATTGATGATTTATCTCTCTTCAATAAAAGCATTTTCACTTGCTGAAATGTAAATGATAACACACCCTTCAATCTATCAGACAAGATATTAGCCACAGTTTTTTAGATACTCGTAAACAAGCTAATAGGTCTAAAGTCTTGCACCTTCTCAACATTTTCTTTCATTAAAGTAAGATAAATAAAAATTTATGCAAGAGTTTTGGGTGACCTTCCCCATTAAAATCTTAGAACACTCCCAAACATCATTTTAAAATGCTTCAAAACTTGTTTAGCAATTTTGTAGAAAAACCATCCTGCCTTGGAGCCTTTAACACCCCCAAAGAGATCAAGACTATCAAAATTTTATTTTCTAAAGAGATCAAGACTATCAAAATTTTATTTTCTTCCAAAGATCTCTCAAGCCATCTACTTTCTTCTCATGATAAATAGGTTGCCATCTTAAGCTATGAGTACCTCATTTCCAGAATAAAAACTTGTCTAGAAAACTCAAAATTCCCCCTTCAATATTTTTGGCTTCCGTTTTTCACACTACTCTTCCCCCAACCTGATATCAGTTCTCTATTTTCATCACAAAGCTCTTTAGTCTACTGGATGCAAGAAACCTGTAAAAAGAAGGCTAAACTTTCCTCCCCGTCTCTTAACCAAACAAGTTTGCATCTTTGTTTAACAATAATTCTTTCCTGATGTTCTTCTATAGAAATAAAATCGACATATTCCTCTCCATCAAATGTTCCCTCCTTATTTCTTCTTTTTCTTCTACTTCCTCCCCCTAAAATTTTCTTATTAAGTCATAGATTTTCAAAACAAGAGTGAAGGACCGCACATAAGGTTCCCTGGTCAGAAATGACTCTCACGAGCTAGATTCTCTGAGCATATCCAACCAAAACCTAGAAAAAAGATATCTATTGATCAAAGATTGAATAGCCATTTCTCCCAAGTTTGGCAACGTGAAATTCCAATTGGACATAACAAAGTCTTCTATAACTTTGTTGTATTCCTTAATACTAGTTCTTCCACCATTTAGATTTTCAAAATAATACCCTGTGACTTCTACAAATATGAACAATGTAAACTCCACTTCTACAAATATTGCGTAGCTTGCCCTGCTGCTATAATATGAACTTCAAAGATTCAGTACTTGAATCTTCTCAAGAGGATATTGCACCCTACATTGCAGCAATTTAAATGGTGCTTTTTTGCAAATCACACTTACGGAAAGCCATGACTATCGGTTGAGTCATTTTTTAACAATGAAATGGTATATACTCTTATACCATACAGTACAAGTTCGTTGAATTGTCTGCCAATATTGTATTTCTTGCCCAATTGAATGAGGCTTCTTTTCTCAAAGAAATGATCAATATCGGTCTTCTTCCATCAAAATAATTGTGGATAAATTGAGGCCTTTGACACAGTTTTATGAATATAATACAAGAGTATGGTCATTTCAGTCCAATGTTTCTCTTTATTTTGAGGGAGTCTTTTATTCTTGATAGTATGTTTTTTTGTTACTCAGTTCATTCAGGCAGGCCACTTTCATTTTATGATCGCCTTTTCATTTGTTCAAGGTCTTCTCCTTACCTTTTTGGTGCTCTCATCTCATGTACTTCAATCTCTATAATGAAAGCCTTGTTTCTTCATTAAATGGGGGAAAAACTAGATGAAGAAACTAGTATGCCCTTAAGAATAAACTTCGGTTAGCAAAAAAGGGGGAATATACTAGGGTTACTCAGATTTTTGAAATAGATCAAACTTCCCTCTTGCATCCTGTTACCGCAGAACCATATTAACTATTAAAAGACAAAGTGGGACATAACAGATTACCGTGTATGTAGGATTGTGGTAATCATCCTTGTGTACTGTTTGAAGTGTCCGAAATATGGGATGTGATGGATTATCATACCGCCCGTCACATAAATCGAGCCCTCCAACAAAAGCTATGATTTTTCTTCTATTATTTCCAGCATCAGCATCCACAATAACTGTTTTCTGATGGTGTGTATAGATAGTTCCAACTTCCTGATTATTGAGAAAGATGAGCAAGAATCACAAAAGGCAATATTTTGTTTTAAAAAAAAAAACGATGCAATTAAACACTCCCAAAAGTTCCCAATATGAGACCTCAAAAAAAGAAAATAAAAGAAAAAGAAAATTCCCAAATATGATAATGAGTTGAAGAATAAATTTGTAATTTATCCAAAGAATGGCTTCCTTTAGTCCCCTGACGTTGCTGCTCCCATATTAAAATAAAGAAGATATAAAGTAACCAACATATTCCTTTTTAAGGAACAAAATATACTAATCGCAAGGATAAATTCTAGCTTTTTTAGGAAAAAAATGAGCTTAATTATCAAAAATTAAATAATAATGGAGATGAAAAACATATGCGGTCTAGTAGTTAGAAGAACGACTTTGATAGCAAGTACAAGTACAACACACGGTCACAAGATAGCTGAAACTAGAGTGCTCAAAGATAAACTGAAATGGTCCAACATGAGCAAAGCTCAATTGACATAAAATATGTACTCTCAACCAAAATTAACGGCTTGACCCCATCCCGCACCCCACGTATTGCAGAACTAAAAAAAAAAAGATCAATTGAAATGCTTTAAAATGCTCAAACGTAAAGCGTCTAATAAGGTAGTATGAGAATAAAATGATGTGAAGATTGTAATGCCTGAGGATGCAAGAGGTCAAAAGTTTGACCCCCATCCCACACCCTTCATATTGCAGAACTGAAAAAAAAAAAAAAAAAAAAAAAAAAGATAAACTGAAATGCTTCAAAATGCTCAAACCTAGAGCGTCTAATAAGGTAGTATGAGAATAAAATGATGTGAAGATTGTAATCCCAGACCATGCAAAAAAAAAATTTGTGAGAATAAATTTAGAAATAGAAAATTATCAACAATTCATTACCAGACATATTATCAGTTTCTAGCACAATAGAAAATCTTGCTTTTGTTATTTAGTTTGGTCATTGAAAGAAAGGATGGATGAAAAGAGATCGTAAATCAGGGAAGTTTAACTGATAACATGGTCTTTCAAATTCTTATTCATTGCCAAGAAAAGGACTTTTCATTTGGCCGCTTCAGCAATCTAGTCATGATTTTGATACAAACTTCTTTACTGTGTAGTAGTGGTTATCTTCGTCATATTGCCATCAATAGGGTATGATTACTTAAGGATATACACTCGGGTTTCTACACCAAATACCCCAAACATTACACCTATCAATATCAAAACACCTTTTTGTATATTCCTAATTTATCGAAATAGAAACAACTGAAAGCTGGAAATGTACAGGTTTAAGTGGCCAATTTTCTAGACATAACCATGTTGAAGAACAACAAAAGTCTGTAAGGAGAAAGAAGTGATTAGTTAAGACAAAATTTTTGGCTATCTATTGTTCATTGAAGTATTCTCATTTCTTACCCAAAAAAGAAAAAGAAAAAGAAAAAGAAAGAAAGAAAGATGGAAAGAAAGACTAACCTTTTGCTTAACCCAGCTATGTCGTTTTCCAGCCATCCGAGGACAAAGTATCACTTGTACAGAGGATTGTTTGAAAAACCGGCGAGTTTCCTCATCATGGGTTTGCATGAAACCATCCTGCAACAATCAACATATGTTATCAGAAGAGTATGATAATAAATCCTTCAAAACCAACGTATATAAAACTGAAAGACCTTGATAACAAATTGCAAACCCTTAGCCCTATGTGATTCTTCTGCTTTCCAATAAAGGTGTGGCTTGTATTACATGCATATTCTAAAAGTTGAGATGAAACGATGGTAGAATATGTCCATCTGGTAAAAGAGAGTTTCTGACAGATCTTTCTTCTTGATTGGTCATCAAGACTTCAAAGATCTACAACTTTTCTCCACCTCATTATTGAAGCCCGTAAACTCATAAATTAGGGAATACAAAACAATTAATAATATTCTTTTTGGAGGTAGGTTCTAGGATACGTGGTATTTTGGCAGAATAAATCTATAGTTTAAAACATAAATTAGTTTACCATAAAAGAAGTTCAAGTTCCAAAAAGATGAAAAAAGAACTTGGAAAAGAAAGAATCAATACTCCAACATTTCAAATCCCAAGTAGGGATGTTTTCACTCAATTACTTAGAGCATTCTCGCCCTGTCCTACACTTAATATAAAGGAATTTTGGAAAAGGCAACTATGATAAGCAGGAAATGTAAAAGAAATAGACAGCAGGGAAAGCAACTTACAGTTTTATACCCCAAAATGCTCCTAGAAGTGGGATCGTCCCAAACAAGAAGCAAAACTCTCACTCCCTCCTGGGACTTTGACCTCAGGAGATCTCCAAGGGTACACTCTGTCCCATAGCCAGTATCTCGAACTAGTTTCACTTTGTGCCACACCGACCACCCAGTTATATAAATTAACCTGCGAGCCTGACGTACAGCATCAAAGATGTCATGCCAACACTTCCCATGTACATAGTACATACCATTATCAAGCATCAAATTTGGAAGGTGTCCATCTGGAACATGGGCATCTTGGTACAGAGTGACAGCTCCACCCTTTCGGAGGGGGAAATATGTATCAGGAACCCCCTGGTAATCAGGGCCAGCTCCCACTCCATGATGATAAGTGCTAAGCCTCTCCATTGGGGTATATTGAATAGAAATAGTTAGAGCAGCTCCAGGCTTACATGGCTTCCCACCAAGTAGGATTGGGAAGGTTCCCTCAACTACAGACCCTGCATATATTTGTTCTGCAGGAATTGTTACAGTTCCTATTAGCTGCGAACCAACAACATCACTGTCTTTAACGACAAAAACTACTTCAGCAGCATAATGTGCAACGGGAACATAGAAATGCTGCCTCCATTCAGGATTTTCATTGTTGCTTATAACAAAAGTCCTCCCAATTACTGCATTTGCTACATAGATCGAAACGTAAGGATCACTAGTGATCTTATGACTCACATGTCCTTCAACTTTGTTGCTCATATTCCCAGGTAATTTTGCAAACATATCCCCCAAGGTCTTGTGAAACATGTCCATATTTGGAAGATTTTTGGCCTCATTAACCCATATTTCTAAGTTTCCATGCAACAGCAAAACCTTCAATGATGCTTTACTGTGCAATGGAACAATCTGCAAGTTCTGACTATGTTGAGACCCACCGAATGAGCTTGAATGGGAAAATGAAGGTTGGTTGGATGAAGCCATTTGATATGAATTCCCCGTATCGAAACTAGAAAATGATGAATTAGGAAAGCCATAAAATCGGTCGCGCCGATCATATCTTATAACTTGAGGTGAATGCGACAATAATGAAACTGAAGGCTGTGCAAGCGCAGAAGGTGATGCAGGAGAAGTAGGTTGATGATCAGACAAATGTACATTACCCAAAAGGTCATCCAGAGGCGGGTATGCATAAGAGACAGGTGATGAGGAATCAGTGCCATTATAGTGGCCAGAGAAGCTATTTGCTCGTGAAGGGGGTGGTGGGTATTGACTTTCTGGGGGAGGGTATGTACCAGGTTCTTCATTCTTGTAATTTGAGGTGAATCGATCATATCTTGAAATTTGAGGTGAATGCGACAATAATGAAACTGAAGGCTGCGCAGGTGCAGGAGGTGATGCAGGAGCAGTTGATTGATGATCAGACAAATGTACATTACACAAAGGGCTATCCAAAGGCGGGTATGCAGAGGAGACAGGCGAAACAGAATCAGGGCTATCATAGTGGCCAGAGAAGCTATTTACTCGTGAAGGGGGTGGTGGGTATTGACTTTCTGAAGGAGGGTATGTACTAGATTCTTCATTCTTGTAATTTGAGGTGAATCGATCATATCTTGAAATTTGAGGTGAATGCGACAATAATGAAACTGAAGGCTGCGCAGGTGCAGGAGGTGATGCAGGAGCAGTTGGTTGATGATCAGACAAATGTACATTACACAAAGGGTCATCCAAAGGCGGGTATGCAGAAGAGCCAGGCGATACCGAATCAGTGCTATCATAGTGGCCAGAGGAGTTATTTACTCGCGAAGGGGGTGGTGGGTATTGAGTTTCTGGGGGAGGGTATGTACTAGATTCTTCATACCGATATGGGGATGTACCAGGTTGGAAACTGTTATGATATTGAATGGATGGCCTGGCACTATCATTAGTATAAGAGGCATCACCGTAAGAATATGGGGAAGGTAGAGGCCCAGAATGTGGAGGTGGATGTTGAAAATACTCTACTTGGCCAGAATGAGATGGGGGTAGGGGATATGCAAATACAGAGGCATGTGAAGGATCATACGGGTAAGGGTACGGAGGACGAGCATATGGATCTGAATTTGGATGCGTATAATGAGGAGGAGGTGGATGTTGAGGAGGAGGTGGATATTGAGGAGGCGGTGGGTATTGAGGAGGAACTGGACGAGGGTATGCATATGGATGGTGGTATGGATATGAAGGGGAAGAACCGTAATTGTCCATAACGGAGAGCTACAAGTTCGAGAAGAATACAGAGAAGTCTCAATTACGGTTGGTTCGGGAAGAACAATATCATAACTAAATTAATAAGATCGACAGTATGTAGCCAAATCAAACACAAAAAGATTCTTCCAGTTGAATGGAACCCAGAAAAAGAAATGAAAATTACAGAATAGACGAATTGGGTTACGATCTTAATCGCGGAATCAAAACTGACAAAAGGACAGGGAGAAAGAAAACGTTCACCGCAAATTCGATCCTGAAATCGCCAAGCGACAACCTGAAAGGAAAAGAAAAACAATCTGAAAAGAGAACGTTCCTCAAAGAAAAACGGCGCGCAGTGGAAAAATTACCTGTTCAAGAGATTGATTCGGTAGGAGAAATGGACTGAATCAGCTTCGTTGAAACTTGGAAACAGGAGGAAGAAAAATTGAGGAAGAATTATTTGGATCTGGGATTCCAAATAATACCATCAATTAATTTTTCCCTTCATTTTCCTCCATCTGATTCTAAAGCGCGCGCGCGAGAAATATAGTTACCAGTGAAACCAAGTGAGAAATGATTTAGGTTAAAATGATTGATTTCAATTGTATTCCAACCTTCAAAACTTTCGTTTTAAGTTTTCAACTTAGAAAGTTTGTTCCAAAACCAACCTATGACGCTTCTCTCTTAAATTTCTACAGAATTTTTTTTGGAAAAAGATTGAGGATGTGAAATTAAAAATAGTTAAAACATTTTATTAGTCACACCTAGCTTAAAGAAGTGATTTTGTATTTTAACTATAATGCATCATCTATTCCTAGTTCATTGCGCCTAGCTTCGTCAAGCGGCATGAATCACTATATTTGGTCACATCGCAATTGAGCTGTGCTGCAGGATTTCTTCGAGTTTCATCTTCATGGTTGCATCTTACGTTGTTGTTCTACCACTTATCTTCTCTGACTTCAGTCATCTTATTAGGTCTTTATTTAATGTGTTTTATTTATTAATTTTTTTTTTTTTTTTTAAGAAAAGAGAACTTTTTTGTGATGTCCCTAGTATAGAGGCCAAAAGGAAAGAACAACGGACATTATTTTGGAAATAAAATAAAATTTAAGCGTTATATTTTTAAAAAATGAAGGGACTATTCACATATCTATATAAAAAGGGGAACTTTGTAGAGACCGTTGGGGGAAGTGAGGCTTTTTGTTGTTTATTATGTTTTAAATTGCAAACTTATCCTTTTGACACAAAATACAAAAATACATTCGAATGTTTCGAAAATATTTTAAGGGCTCCAAGTTAGGATGTGCCATATTTTAAGTGCACATCTTTTACTCTACATCTTCCTCTTGGTCCACATTTATTGAATCCTTAATGTTGGTTTTTTTTTTTTTTTTTTTTAAGAGAAAAAACTTAATTTAGATTTTTAAAAAGAAAAAAAAAACATCCCTGATCAAAATCAAATCAGCTCACATGATCTATTTGATGAGAAATGGATAATTAAATTGGTAGTGAGACATCAATGATTGAGATATAAGCTCAAACGAGCTAATAAACAATAATTGAGTATATGGTATCTATGGTAACAATGTGTTATATAAGATGAATGATTGAGATATTCAACCAATGAGATGAGTGATGTGATATAGATGATTGGTGTAAGCTGGTATGAAGTCAATAATGGTTGAGATATGCGGGAAGAAAGCAAATGAAATTGATGCATGAGAAATTAATAGCGAGAATGATAAAGGAGAAATTTGGTTGGAGTGGAAAGAATGAAACATGGTTTGTTGATAGAGATAATTACAAGCCCATCATCTCATACTTCACTAATTACTTATTATTGTCATTAATCGGTGGAGAGTGTTGTTTGGAAGAGCCAATTGGAGAAGGCCTGTAGGGTTTTATCATCGGCTCTGTAATGCTTCTGAGAAAATTGAAGCAGAGTTGGCCATCTGAAATCCGGGAAAAGTCTTGGGTTTTTCTGGTCAACCAAACAGCTGGGTGGACTCACCACTTTGTCTTCATTTGGACACAGAAAAAAGGCCAAAGATTTCCTCACGCTTTCTTCATTCACCACTGCTCTGTGCAAGCAACTCTTGTACATTCCATTGGATAGCGCCTGATAAATTATCATATCATACACATTTTATTAAACTTAGAACCTTACAAATTGAAGTGTGTGGGAATGGGTTGTACTTACCGTGAAAGTGTCGCCAATGTTGACGACGAAAGCTTGGGGATTCGGGGGAATGGAGTGCCATTGTTGGTCGACCAAAACTTGGAGGCCATGGACATGATCTTGATGAAGGATGGTCAAGGAAGTTGGGTCGCAGTGAGGCCCAGTTCCAAGAGTTTGATCTGGGGTTTGGCATGGTGGGTAGTAGTTTAATCTCATAATCGACTCGTTTTCCTCAAAGAAGTTTCTGAAATACTCTCTTCCAACGCCTAAACTCATCCCCAAAAGCTCCATTATTGTCAGTGATACCTTGCTCATGGCGTCGCAGTATTGTTGGTACAACTTCCTGGGGGAATGAACAATAATGAACAATAATGAACAATAATGAACAATAATAAACAATAATGCATCATATGATGTTGTTGTGTTGTGTTGTGTTGTGTTGTGTTAATAATTGTTACCCGCTACTTCTCAATTCTTCTCCCAAAGCACTAGCAAAGTAGTCTTCAACAAGAGTGGAGGAATGAGCGTGAGCAGAGTATCTGAAGGACAGAGTTTCCTTCCATGGAAGCTTACACGAGAATCTCCCTATGAAACTGTTGGCATACCCACACAGCTCGCCCACCTTCCGCCCCGCTCGCTGCTTCTCCTCAAGCTTCATCCCAAAGAACAAGTCCATGAATTCGTGCGCCTTCGATATCAGCTCCGCATCCACGCCGTGGTTAACCACGACAAAGAAACCATGCTTCCGACAAATCTGTTAACAACAATGTACATTAATAGTAAGATATTGTCCACTTTTGGACTCACTCCCAACAATTTTCAACATATTGTAACATTTTTTTAAGTTTAGTGATAGTTTAAGAAACCTGGTTGAGGAGACGACATGTGTCAGAGAGAGCAACTGGGTCGTTGGAGATTGAGCTCTTCAAGTCGATAGGAGGCACGTGAAGCTCGGGCGAGTCGAGGGTTGGCCTCTCATGGTCAGGCCAGATGAACTGAGACGGGATTTTGGAGAGAGAAGGATCATCGGATAGAGAAGAGAAAGTTGGCATGTTGGTTGGTTGGCTTTGGTTTATGCTATTTTGGAGAAGAAGAAGAGTGGAGAATTTAGTATTAATAGAGAAAAAAGGGAAAAGCCAACGAGGGTTTAGGCATTGGAGAAGTCGAGAAGTGGAATGGAATCTCTCATTGTTGAACAAACTGTTGCGTCATTTCTATATTTCATGTCGTGTTTGTTGGTTGCATGTAATTAATAAACCATACTGTACGAGCTAGTCTTATAGTTTGTCGCCTATTTCTTCCATTATTCTTATTCTATACGCATCATTTTCTTTATATAATTTCATGTTAAAACAAAAACAAAAACATATATCTATATATAATTTTCATTTTCAATTGTTTGTTTGTGACTCCTGATGTAGCCCTCTAGATTTAAACCTTTACGAAATCATCAATCAATCTATGAATTTATGAATTTATTAACCATGGTTATGATTCTGCCAACTTGTTGCATTTTCTTCACCGTTTCATCTCAATATTCATTGTATTTTTTAAATTAATATTCATTGTATTTTCTAAATTAATATTCATTCTATTTTCTAAATATGGAATAAATGTGTTCATCTCAATTCACAAACTCACATTATCATATCTTTCAAATCTCTCCTCTCAAGATATTACTAAAACCCAACTAGGAATTTTTAGTTTTTATTAAAAAAAAACAAAAAAAGTGACATTTCCAACCATTCAATTGAACAGAAAAAGTTTTTATCAGAAAAGGAAAATAAAATTAATAAACCATTTACAATTTAAGAAATCAGGCATGGAACACACCCATTAGACTAGACTAGAGGGTTAATATAAAGAAGAAACAGAAAAAAAAAAAAAAAAAAAAAAGTAGCTTTTTGGTGAATAAGGGTTTTTTTTTTTCTTTATTTATTTATTTATTTATTTATTTAAAATTTATTTATTTATGCCAATTAATGCCCCACCCAATCAGCTAAGATTCTAATTTGAGATTTAGAGATAGGGATTTGATGTTATTTAAATTACACTATTAATATATTTTTTCCCCCACTTTTACTTTTTCTTTTTCTTTTTTCTAGAGACACCTGGAATAAAAGATCTGAATTAAAAAGAAACTCGTAAAAAGAGAGTTTTATTTTGGCTCTTACACTTTTCAAAGGTCCATTTTTCAGTTATTGAACTTTAAAAAAGAATCAATTTTGTCCTTTTTTTTTTTTTTGTGGACAAATTGATATTGTGACACGAAGAATATATATTAATTAAGGTAGCAACAACAATATGTAAATATACATGCTAAAGGTTCAAAGACTATAATAGAAAAACTTATATGATTTGACTAAAAAACGTAGAGTGATTTTGATATGAATTAAACATGGTTGGTTTTGATCTTCTCTTTCTAACATTTGGAGAGAAAATCATAACTAAAATGTTTATCTAATAAAGTGGAACTATCAATGCTCACTAGTTGTCAAGGAATTACAACATAAGATTAGAGAGTTCCATCCCACATGCAGTGGTGGAGAATTTCGGAATCCCAATTCACCCATGAAAAGCCAAAAAGCTACCTCCTAACTTGGCTTCTTTTGGGACACCCATCCCATCTTGTATGAGGTTGAACCTAAAAAACCTCTCTTCACTTCTCTCCATTCCTTACTCTTTGTTGCAAGAATCACTACTCTCATCCACCTTGTTCAAAATTAATTGGAGCAACAAGCACCAAAGCACCAAAGCACCAAAGCACCAAACCACCACTTTTGCTTATCAATATCATGCCAAATCATTGTTGACTTTCCCTGGATTTCTCAACATATTACAAACTTAACTTTTTTTTTCTAAATAAAGAAAAGCAAAGCGGATCAAAGTTCTCGATGAGCATAGAACTTATACCATTTCTCACCTGGTTACGTAAATTTTCGTCAGCCGACTCGATAAACTCCACAAATTTCACATCTCAACTGGCCAAGTAAAATCTGATACATCAACCAAATGGGGTATGTAAAATCAGTTCGGAAGAATATATCACACGAATTCTCTGCTTAATAACTAATGAGACCATGCTTAAGATGTGACTAAAAGTTAAGATTTGTCTATCAACTAATTGCATATAAACAAAGCAATATTACATAAAAGGGGGGTTCCTTTGGAAATTAAATATGGAAAAGGTAGAGCAACTACGTAGAAAGTAGAGGCTTTAAGAACCCATTAATCAGTGGATTCTGGCACCTCCGAACAATAACAAAACTGAATGGAGTTGATTAGTCATGTCTTAAGATAAGATAATGAAGGGCTAATCACCTCATAAGTGGCGTGACGAGGTCAATTCAGGGTACCTTTCACAACAAATCTACATCTTCCATTGCATTTTGTTGCTAACATGACTTGACTGATACCTTTAATGAAAAGCATATCGACTTAAAAGCAGAAATAAATCTGTCATTCAACGGGGATTTACAGACTAAACAAATGAGAAAGATTACGATAAGCACAATCCAAAATCAACGACCAGTCCTCCACCTGTGAAGCCAACAGAATCTCGACAGACTTAAAGTTAATCAAACCAGACTTTTCCAGATGAACCAGAAGAAAATGAATCTTTACAATAAACATAGAGAGAAATAGCATTCAAATCTACAACTGAAGAAACTAATGCAACCACAATCAGTCAAATGTAACCATTCATTAATCTGTAAGAACTTTTAGTTTTCTTCCCTTGACTGGGGGAATCTTCTCTACAATTCTCAACTTGTATTGCAGATAACCTAAGTCTCTGTTCACATTACTGTAGTTCTACTCCAAGATTAACTGCCACACTAGAGGTTAATTAATAACCTCCATGAATGAAACAAACATTAGAAGACAGAACATGGGGAGAGCAAATTGATTCAAGAAAATTGATGTAAGCTATTGTTTGTAGTAGTACAAAAGTTGAGGATTTTAAGTTAACTGAAGAAACTAATGGAATTTGAGCAATATCGCTCTGTCGGTGCCAAAGCATCTAGTCATCCACTTGGCCCAAGAAAAGGTTATAGCGCATCAACTTCTGAATCTTTAACTTGCACCATGGATATTAAGAAGCAGATCGTCTGTTGTCCAAAATTACAGCCAATTGGCATAGACTTCCTAATCCAATTCAAACTTGGCTAACAGCAAAATATAATTAATGGATTTACATGTTAACAAGGGAATGAGTATCATATCTTGTATGGGAATGAATGGAATGAATTATAAAGGGAGAAAGAGGGAAGCGAGGCATAGCAAAACATGTTAAGGAGATCCCCCTGCCCCCCAATCTAATGTGGGAACCAACCAGTGTGTTTCAACTAGATATAGCAGCATAACTCTCAAGTAGGAGAAATTGAGATCCCTGTTTGCTATCTAAGAGTGGTTTAAAACCAGACTCATTCATTTAACTTACATTGGCGAAGGTAAGGATGATTGTACTTGATATACTTGCTCCAATAACCACGATACTTTGTCATAGCCAATTCCAGCCAAGGCTTCATGTTTCCGTTGTAGTGTACAACTGCAGCATTCTCTATCTCAGACCGGTCGATGCTTGGATTGTAACCCAAACCAAGCACATGCCACGACTTATCAAGTGGATGTGTCAGTCCATAAAAAGTAATCAAACCCGGAGGAAGTGTTCCTAGCTTCCAGAGTAACCTTTCTTCATTCTGGCACCATAAGCAAGGGAACATTAACAACTGAATCAGTTTGATGAGGAAATATACCTGAAGTAAGATTTGATCAAACATTGACAGAAAAACTCAATAGATGGATATTGAAACTGACCAAGTTCTGCCACTTATGATATATGCCAGTAATGTCTCGTTTTTTCCATTCCTTCAAGTCAAACATATTCATCCCGTAGGCCCATCCACATGCATTGGGATCAAATTTTCTTGCAATATGAGGATTGGAGAAGTTAAGATATTTGTCAAAACGGTGAAAGCTCTCACCACAGGTTTCAACTGCACCATTAACTTTGCCATGAAGATCCACATCCCATAATCCAGTCAAATCTTTCTGAACAACAATGTCATCATCCAAAAACAGAATCTTTTCCAACTTGGGATATACCTGAGGAAGATAGAACCTCAGATGATTAAGCATAGAAAGATACTTTGGATTTCTGTACTTAAGATTCGATGCACCAGATGAAAGAGTGGTTGGATGTTCAGCCTTGAAATAGTATTCTCTCATTGCAGCAGATTCAAGTTGACGTAATACTGGACAGTAAGACGAATTTAGCCACCTGAATTCATCAACATTTTCAACATGGATTGTGGCTTTTCCAGGAGGATTTGACAGGAACCACATGTTCATGGCACCAAAATTAAGCTTATCTGTAACAAGATGAAATACATGTTTTGAAGGATCCTGCAATAAATGCAATAGAACATAATTTGGTCAGGAACAACAGAAAGGAGAAGAAAAAAAATACTTGCAAATACATGATTTGGTAGTATTACTTCACTCTTCACATCCAAGGAACGCAAAAAGGTAAAATCATCATATGGGTTGCAGTAACCTAAGAAGCACAGATACGAACACGAGACATGGATATGTTGACACATAATTTTTTTTTTTTAAATCTAGGACACGGACACAACAAGAACACGTTTATTAAAATTTACATTTATTAAAATATATATCATTTTTATACAAGAAAGGAAATCCAAAGTCAATGAGTTCATGCATTTTATGCTCAAAAATTAGTTTAATGGATTTCACCTTAAAATTTATTATTTGTCATATATGTGTCTATTTAGTATATTTAACAAGTGTTCGCAAACTATTGTCTAACACATCTATTACAATAATAAGTGTCCAATACGTGTCCATCAAGTGTCATGAACATGCAAGCTAAACTAAAATGGTTTTGCTTCTTAGGCAGTAACAAAAACATTGAAATGAATGGAATAGATTTTTTTTTTTTGTAATCAAAGTTTTTCCTTTTTTTGAAAAATACAAGGACTAGAAATTCTCTTAAAAAAACTTGTGTGCTTGTATGGAATTTAGAACGTAATTCAAAAACTATGCTTATCAATACACATTCTTCTGAAATTAAACTCACAAAAAGCGTCATGTGCTAGAGCAGTCAAAATACCTTAGCATTCACAATGGTTGAGTTGACAACAACTGAAGCAGCCAAGACATTGTCTGAAAAGAGGGCATAATGATAAAAATTTGGATTTTCTAAATTTTCACTTCTAGGAAAATTTCTTTTCTCTGGAGGAAGAAGGTGGAAGTCTATAGTTAGACGCAAGGATAAGCAGTGAATTCCATTAGGTATGGTCTTGGCAGCCAACTGACTGAGGAATGTGCTTTGCTTTTTCAAGCCTCTGACTTCTTCATCAGCTGATTGGAGCATTGCCCTTAGCTTTCCTGTTACCAACTTGCAGTCATATAATTGCTCTTTTGCTTTTGACAAAATTTGGCCCATAGATTTTATTTTATCAGGGGAACTGCAAACAAAATATACATACAACAGATGATACTTCCAAAACCACAAGTACAAAACAGTAAGAGATGCAGATGACTGTAAAGAAATTTCTTTGAGTTACAATTCTCTCAAAAATAAATAAATAATAATAATAATAAAGAGAGAGAAAAGAATATGCTACCTCCGATGCAGACCAGCATCAGTACTTGCCTCTCCTAAGGCACATTGGCTCTCTTTCAAACGCGTCTGGAGTTCATGATACAAGTCAAGCTTGTTCTTCATCTTTGCTATACCTAGGTATGCCCTTGCCATGATCATTTGGTCCCGCATCAAGCGTACAGTTGAATCGGAGTTATCATTCTCATATTCTTTCCTCCATATACTGTATTTACCCAGAACTGAGGTATCAACTGATTTTGAGCGCTCAATAGCAGCATTCTCAAGTTTTATCAGAATGTTGTCGTCCTGTTGAAGCAACTGAGCAGCATGCTTTTCACGTTTTTTTTCTCGAAGTTGCTGCACAAGTAGCTAAACTTCAGTATAAATCCGAAGGTACATGCAAAAGCAATATATATAATTGACAGAAATACAATATATTTTTCTTACGAAGTACGATAATATAGAATGACACATCAAAGATCACCAAAAATTAAGATGACAAAGTCTCTTCTCCTTATTGACTAATGTAAGCCTAATGCTAGTTTTCAAACTGAATAATCATAGAAATTTTGAAACACAAATAATTTAGGATTGATAGTATTTGAAACACAAATAATTTAGGATTGATAGTTACCCTCCTCGTCTGTTTTGCAGTACTATCTGTAAATTGGGAACTGTCATCTGCACAAGATAACTAAATCAATAAAAAGACAAACAAACAAACGACGTACAACTTGGTACATCACACAAATATTTCTAATACCCACCCATAAGTTTGACTTCTTCACTGTTGGGTTTTTCTTTCACAAGATCAATAACAGTTTGGTTTCTCTACAAACCGATCAACAAAACAGAGACACATGAGAATGATCAGGAAAGGAAAATGTAAAACAAGAAGAAGGCACCAGGTCATAGATATATCAGAGGCTAGGAAAGGCCAAACCAACCTCAGAAATGTCATCAACCGTAGTCTCTTGTCCATCTATTTTCCAAGAAACTGACAAACTATTTTTTCGAAAATGGTCAAGACTATAGGGACCCAAATCATTTGTGCTAGCAGCAATCATATCAATGACCTGAAATATAGAATCAATAATATTTTCCTGTGAGAGTGGGAGAGTGGGACAGAAAGTGAAACTACATTTTTTTTTAAACACCAAATAATAAACCTATTTGATGGCAATGATCAGACGTATTTAATCTAAATCAGCAAGCACTTGCCGCTTTAGGAAAAAGAGAATTGAACTGTTGCAATGGTGTTCTTTCTCTCAATCCAACATCCTGCATTCTCAAATGGTATGTCTTAGGACAACCAGAAGAGCATCATGAACCACACGGTCCAAGACCCTCTACGAATCGTATTAAAAAAAAAGAAAAAAAAAAAAAGCAACCATATTGGTACTAACCTGCTGAACAGAACCACTCGAAATAATTTCAAGATCTGCAAAAATATAAACCATCAAACTTCCGCTAACCGTTGTAACGTCAACAATGGCTGACAAACTCTAACTTCCACATTTTGTTTTTCAACTATGCTAAAATTTCCCCAGTGCAATTAGAAACATCCAGTCCACCGATAAACATTTATCATGACCAGTCTAGTTTTTTCAGTTCAATAACCGGTAAATAAATTCGTAAGGTGAAAACTGTAAAAAAAAAAAAAAAAAAATATCCATCAAGTTCCAAAACATAGACAGCTTTATTGAGAAGAAAATTGTCGGCGGCATCAATAGTACTATGACTTTTAAATCTTTCGATTAAATAAGATCTGAAAAACACCTACATTGCAAATTTGCAAGAACAACAAACAAATTTAGAAAGAAAAACAACGAAACTAACCTGCACTACGGAGACCTCGGCTGAAGAAGAAGACCGCAGGAGATAGAAACAAGAAGAAAATAATAAGTAGAACAGTAAGTCGAGATCCACCACCAGCTCTAGCCCTCTGGGCAGCAGTAACGGATAACAATCCCTTCTTCGGTGCCATAGGCGTTCGGTATGCCTTCAAATCCCCGAAAGCACCCCGTGATACACGATCCAGCCAGAAAGTAATCAACAGACCGGAGTCACAACCCGAAATTACAAAGAGATCTTGACAAATTACACACGATTATCACAAACATCCTCAGAGTGCTCGTCAAAATTCACCAGAACACGACACTGAAAGAGAGTGAGATCTAAGGGGAAAAAATCTCCAATCAAATGCAAGAGGAGATCAGCAAAACCGAGAATAATCTTGAATCAGAAGACTCAAAACTTGCGCAGAGAGATCTAAGTTTCAAGATTCGGCTAGATTGAGCTCGTCGCTTCTCCCTGTTCTCTCTGTGTTTATTATTAGTTTTAATTCATTTTTCTTACATTTTCCCCTTCATTTTCATTTTCATGAAAGATCGTTTGCTGGTAGTTGCAGATAAACCGACGTCGTTTTCAGTCGTGTTCAGTCGCGAAAAAAAAAAAACTATCGTAATTAAATTTGTATCGGATGAGTATTTAATCTACCAATGTCAAATGAGTTCTAAATTTTCTTTTTATCTGATCGAGTTAACGACACTGTCTCAAAGGAAAAAAAAGTTCCATTGTTAACATCTATGTGTAAGACTCGGAAGCGAAAGTGCATAAGTTTCGTATTTTAACCCACATATGTGTAAGACTCATCAAACTTGAGCGTTCTTTACAGATTCGTTAAAAGAGATTGAAAGAAACTTGGGTTATTCACATAATGATTTAAGTGCCTCCATGAAGGTTTTCACGACAGGGTTGAGGTTGTGAGGTTTTATCGACAAGAGTAAATGTTTTTTTTTCTCCAATATTTAAAGCTTAGGACAATCTTTAGTGTTTATGGAATAATACTAAAATGAGAAAACAACTTTTAAGATCGAGTTAACGACCCTGTCTAAAAGGGGAAAAAAGTTCCTATGTTAACACCTATGGAATTTGACTGCAAAATGGTCCAGAAGCGAAAGTGCATAAGTTTCCTATTTTAACCAAACATATGTGTCAGATTCATCAAACTTGAGCGTTCCTTACAGATTCGTTGAAAAATATCGAAAGAAACTTAGGTTATTCACATAATGATTTAAGTGCCTCCTTGAGGGTCTTCTCGACGGGGTTGAGGTTGTGAGGTCTTATCGACACGAGTTAATGTTTTTTTTTCTCTCCAATATTTTAAGCTTAGGACAAACTTTAGTTGATATGGTATGATACTAAAATAAGAAAACAACTTTTCAGATCGAGTTAACGACCCCGTCTGAAAGGGTAAAAAAGTTCCTATGTAATAACCTATGGAATTTGACAACAAAATTGCCCGGAAGAGAAAGTGCATAAGTTTCGTATATTAACCCAACACATGTGTAAGACTCATCAAACTTGAGTGTTTCTTACCAATTCGTTGAAAAAGATCGAAAGAAACTTAGGTTATTCACATAATAATTTAAGTGCTGCGGAAGATGCCTATTCATTGATTTTTTATTAATGGAGTAGTCTCTTACTGATTCCAAGTACGGCCTCTACTAACACTAACTAGATCGATCAGCAGTCGGGACCAGTTGCTTCCCTTCCAGTCGTTTCCTCAGATTCTGGAATTCGAGAATCTAGGACATACTCATCCTGGAGCTTCCGCCTTTGAATAAAGGGAAAGCCTCAACTACTTCTCCTCCAAATGAAAGACTTATTCTCTTGCCTCCATGAGGGTCTTTTCGACAGGGTTAAGGTTGTGAGGTCTTATCGACACGAGTAAAGGCTTTTTTTCTTCCGTATTTTAAGCTTAGAACAATCTTTAGTGGATATGGTATGATACTAAAAGGAGTAAACAACATATTTCAGCTCGAGTTAACGACCCTGTCTCAAAGGTGAAAAAAGTTTCTATGTTAACACCTATGGAATTTGACTGTAAAATGGCCCGGAAGCGCATAAGTTTCATATTTTAACCCAACATATGTGTAAGATTCATCAAACTTAAACGTTCCTTAAAAATTCGTTGAAAAAGATCGAAAGAAACAAAGGTTTTCACATAATGATTTGGGTCCCTCCATGAGGCTCTACTCGACAGGGTTGAGGTTGTTAGGTCTTATCGACACGAGTAAATGTTTTTTTCTTCCATATTTTAAGCTTAGGACAATCTTTAGTGGATATGGTATGATACTAAACGGAAAACAACTTTTCAGATCGAGTTATCGACCCTGTCTCAAAGGGGAAAAAAGTTCCTATGCTAACACCTATGGAGTTTAACTGCAAATGGCCCGGAAGCGAAAGTGAATAAGTTTCATATTTTAACCCAACATATGTGTAAGATTCATCAAACTTGAGCGCTCCTTATAGATTTATTGCAAAATATCTAAAAAACAAAGGTTTTTCACATAATGATTTGGGTGCCTCCATTGGGGTTTATTCGACATGGTTGAGGTTGTGAGGTCTTATCGACACGAGTAAAGGTTTTTTTTTCCCCCATGTTTTCAGCTTAGAACAATCTTTAGTGGATATGCTATGGTACAAAAACGAGAAAACAACTTTTCAGATCGAGTTAACGATCCTATCTCAAAGGGGAAAAAAGTTCATATGTTAACACCTATGGAATTTCACTTCAAAATGGCCCGGAAGCGAAAGTGATTAGGTTTCGTATTTTTACTCAACATATGTGTAAGATTCATCAATCTTGAGCGCTCCTTACAGATTTGTTGCAAAAGATCTGAAGAAACAGAGGTTTTTCACGTAATGATTTGGGTGCCTCCATTGGGGTTTATTCGACACGGTTGAGGTGGTGAGGTATTATCGACACGAGTAAAGGTTTTTTTTCTTCCATGTTTTCAGCTTAGGACAATCTTTAGTGGATATGCTATGATACAAGAACGAGAAAACAACTTTTCAGATCGAGTTAACGACCCTATCTCAAAGAGAAAAAAAGTTCCTATGTTAACACCTATGGAATTTCAGTGCAAAATGGCCCGGAAGCGAAAGTGAATAAGTTTCGTATTTTAACCCAACATATGTGTAAGATTCATCCAACTTGAGCGCTCCTTACAGACTTGGTTAAAAGATCTAAATAAACAATGGTTTTTCACATAATGATTCGGGTGCCTCCATTTGGGTTTATTCGACACGGTTGAGGTTGTGAGGTCTTTTCGACACGAGTAAAGGTTTTTTTTCTTCCATGTTTTCATCTAAGAACAATCTTTAGAGGATATGCTATGATACAAAAACGAGAAAACAACTTTTCAGATCGAGTTAACGACACTGTCTCAAAGAGGAAAAAAGTTCCTATGTTAACACCTATGAAATTTTACTTCCAAATGGCCCGGAAGCGAAAGTGAATAAGTTTCATATTTTAACCCAACATATGTGTAAGATTCATCCAACTTGAGCGCTCCTTACAGATTTGGTTAAAAAGATCTAGAGAAACAATGGTTTTTCACATAATGATTCGGGTGCCTCCATTTGGGTTTATTCGACAGAGTTGAGGTTGTGAGGTCTTATCGACACGAGTAAAGATTTTTTTTCTTCCATGTTTTTATCTTAGGACAATCCTTAGAGGATATGCTATGATACAAGAATATGAAAACAACTTTTCAGATCGAGTTAACGACCCTGTCTCAAAGAGGAAAAAAGTTCCTATGTTAACACCTATGGAATTTCACTGCAAACCGGCCCGGAAGTGAAAGTGAATAAGTTTCGTATTTTAACACATCATATGTGTAAGATTCATCCCACTTGAGCGCTCCTTACAGATTTGATTAAAAATATCTAAAGAAACAATGGTTTTTCACATAATGATTCGGGTGCCTCCATTTTGGTTTATTCGACAGGGTTGAGGTTGTGAGGTCTTATCTACATGAGTAAAGGTTTTTTGTCTAACATGTTTTCATCTTAGGACAATCTTTAGAGGATATGCTATGATACAAGAATGAGAAAACCACTTTTCAGATCGAGTTAACGACCCTGTCTCAAAGAGGAAAAAAGTTCAAATGTTAACACATATGGAATTTGACTGCAAAATCGCCTGGAAGAGAAAGTGAAGAAATTCATATTTTAACCAATTATATGTGTAAGATTCATCAAACTTGAGCGTTCCTTACAGATTCTTAGAAAAAGATCGAAAGAAACAAAAGTTTTTTAGATAGTGACTTGGGTACCTCCATGAGGGTCTTTTCATAAGGGTTGAGGTTGTGAAGTCTTATCGACACGAGTAAATGTTTTTTTCTTCCATATTTTAAGCTTAGGACAATCTTTAGTGGATATGGTGTGATACTAAAACGAGAAAAAAACTTTTCAGATCGAGTTAACGACCCTGTCTCAAAAGGTTAAAAAGTTCCTATGTTAACACCTATGGAATTTGACTGCAAAATGGCCCGGAAGCGAAAGTGAAAAAAATTCGTATTTTAACCAATTATATGTGTAAGATTCATCAAACTTGAGCATTCCCTATAGATTCGTAGAAAAAGATCGAAAGAAACAAAAGTTTTTTAGATAGTGACTTGGGTGCCTCCATGAGGGTCTTTTCATATGGGTTGAGGTTGTGAAGTCTTATCGACACGAGTAAATATTTTTTTTGCTTCCATATTTTAACCATTTATATGTGTAAGATTCTTAAACTTGAGCGTTCCTTATAGATTCTTCGAAAAACATCGAAAGAAACAAAGGTTTTTTAGGTAGTGATTCGGGTGCCTCCATGAGGGTCTTTTCATAAGGGTTGAGGTTGTGAAGTCGTGTCGACACGAGTAAATGTTTTTTTTTCTTCCATATTTTAAGCTTAGGACAATCTTTAGTGGATATGGTATGATACTAAAACGAGAAAACAACTTTTCAGATCGATTTAACGATCGTGTCTCAAAGGGGAAAAAAGTTCCTATGTTAACACGTATGGAATTTGATTGCAAAATGGCCCGGAAGCGAAAGTGAAAAAAATTTGTATTTTAACCATTTATATGTGTAAGACTCTTAAACTTGAGCGTTTCCTTACAGATTCGTCGAAAAACATCGAAAGAAACAAAGGTTTTTCACATAGTAATTCGGGTGCCTCCACGAGGGTCTTTTCGTAAGGGTTGAGGTTGTGAAGTCTTTTCGACACGAGTAAATGTATTTTTTCTTCCATATTTTAAGCTTAGGTCAATCTTTAGTGGATATGGTATGGGACTAAAACGAGAAAACAACTTTTCAGATCGAGTTAACGACCCTGTCCCAATGGGCAAAAAAGTTCCTATGTTAACACCTATGGATTTTGAGTGAAAAATGGCCCGGAAGCGAAAGTGAAAAAAATTCGTATTTTAACCATTTATATGTGTAAGACTCTTAAACTTGAGCGTTTCCTTACAGATTCGTCGAAAAACATCGAAAGAAAGAAAGGTTTTTCACATAGTCATTCGGGTGCCTCCACGAGGGTCTTTTCGTAAGGGTTGAGGTTGTGAAGTCTTTTCGACACGAGTAAATGTATTTTTTCTTCCATATTTTAAGCTTAGGACAATCTTTAGTGGATATGGTATGATACTAAAACGAGAAAACAACTTTTCAGATCGAGTTAACGGCCTTGTCTCAATGGGCAAAAAAGTTCCTATGTTAACACCTATGGATTCTGAGTGAAAAATGGCCCGGAAGCGAAAGTGAAAAAAATTCGTATTTTAACCATTTATATGTGTAAGACTCTTAAACTTGAGCGTTTCCTTACAGATTCGTCGAAAAACATCGAAAGAAACAAAGGTTTTTCACATAGTCATTCGGGTGCCTCCACGAGGGTCTTTTCGTAAGGGTTGAGGTTGTGAAGTCTTTTCGACACGAGTAAATGTATTTTTTCTTCCATATTTTAAGCTTAGGTCAATCTTTAGTGGATATGGTATGATACTAAAACGAGAAAAAAACTTTTCAGATCGAGTTAACGGCCCTGTCTCAATGGGCAAAAAAGTTACTCTGTTAACACCTATGGATTCTGAGTGAAAAATGGCCCGGAAGCGAAAGTGAAAAAAATTCGTATTTTAACAATTTATATGTGTAAGACTCTTAAACTTGAGCGTTTCCTTACAGATTCGTCGAAAAACATCGAAAGAAACAAAGGTTTTTCACATAGTCATTCGGGTGCCTCCACGAGGGTCTTTTCGTAAGGGTTGAGGTTGTGAAGTCTTTTCGACACGAGTAAATGTATTTTTTCTTCCAAATTTTAAGCTTAGGTCAATCTTTAGTGGATATGGTATGATACTAAAACGAGAAAACAACTTTTCAGATCGAGTTAACGACCCTGTCTCAATGGGCAAAAAAGTTCCTATGTTAACACCTATGGATTCTGAGTGAAAAATGGCCCGGAAGCGAAAGTGAAAAAAATTCGTATTTTAACCATTTATATGTGTAAGACTCTTAAACTTGAGCGTTTCGTTACAGATTTGTCGAAAAACATCGAAAGAAACAAAGGTTTTTCACATAGTCATTCGGGTGCCTCCACGAGGGTCTTTTCGTAAGGGTAGAGGTTGTGAAGTCTTTTCGACATGAGTAAATGTATTTTTTCTTCCATATTTTAAGCTTAGGACAATATTTGGTTGATATGGTATGATACTAAAACGAGAAAACAACTTTTCAGATCGAGTTAACGGCCCTGTCTCAATGGGCAAAAAAGTTACTATGTTAACACCTATGGATTTTGAGTGAAAAATGGCCCGGAAGCGAAAGTGAAAAAAATTCGTATTTTAACCATTTATATGTGTAAGACTCTTAAATTTGAGCGTTTCCTTACAGATTCGTCAAAAAACATCGAAAGAAACAAAGGTTTTTCACATAGTCATTCGGGTGCCTCCACGAGGGTCTTTTCGTAAGGGTTGAGGTTGTGAAGTCTTTTCGACACGAGTAAATGTATTTTTTCTTCCATATTTTAAGCTTAGGACAATCTTTAGTGGATATGGTATGATACTAAAACGAGAAAACAACTTTTCAGATCGAGTTAACGGCCCTGTCTCAATGGGCAAAAAAGTTCCTCTGTTAACACCTATGGATTTTGAGTGAAAAATGGCCCGGAAGCGAAAGTGAAAAAAATTCGTATTTTAACCATTTATATGTGTAAGACTCTTAAATTTGAGCGTTTCCTTACAGATTCGTCGAAAAACATCGAAAGAAACAAAGGTTTTTAACATAGTCATTCGGGTGCCTCCACGAGGGTCTTTTCGTTAGGGTTGAGGTTGTGAAGTCTTTTCGTTAGGGTTGAGGTTGTGAAGTCTTTTCGACACGAGTAAATGTATTTTTTCTTCCATATTTTAAGCTTAGGTCAATCTTTAGTGGATATGGTATGATACTAAAACGAGAAAACAACTTTTCAGATCGAGTTAACGACCCTGTCTCAATGGGCAAAAAAGTTCCTATGTTAACACCTATGGATTCTGAGTGAAAAATGGCCCGGAAGCGAAAGTGAAAAAAATTCGTATTTTAACCATTTATATGTGTAAGACTCTTAAACTTGAGCGTTTCGTTACAGATTCGTCGAAAAACATCGAAAGAAACAAATGTTTTTCACATAGTCATTCGGGTGCCTCCACGAGGGTCTTTTCGTAAGGGTAGAGGTTGTGAAGTCTTTTCGACACGAGTAAATGTATTTTTTCTTCCATATTTTAAGCTTAGGTCAATCTTTGGTTGATATGGTATGATACTAAAACGAGAAAACAACTTTTCAGATCGAGTTAACGGCCCTGTCTCAATGGGCAAAAAAGTTCCTATGTTAACACCTATGGATTTTGAGTGCAAAATGGCCCGGAAGCGAAAGTGAAAAAAATTCGTATTTTAACCATTTATATGTGTAAGACTCTTAAACTTGAGCGTTTCCTTACAGATTCGTCGAAAAACATGGAAAGAAACAAAGGTTTTTCACATAGTCATTCGGGTGCCTCCACGAGGGTCTTTTCGTAAGGGTAGAGGTTGTGAAGTCTTTTCGACACGAGTAAATGTATTTTTTCTTCCATATTTTAAGCTTAGGTCAATCTTTGGTGGATATGGTATGATACTAAAACGAGAAAACAACTTTTCAGATCGAGTTAACGGCCCTGTCTCAATGGGCAAAAAAGTTCCTATGTTAACACCTATGGATTTTGAGTGCAAAATGGCCCGGAAGCGAAAGTGAAAAAAATTCGTATTTTAACAATTTATATGTGTAAGACTCTTAAACTTGAGCGTTTCGTTACAGATTCGTGGAAAAACATCGAAAGAAACAAAGGTTTTTCACATAGTCATTCGGGTGGCTCCACGAGGGTCTTTTCGTAAGGGTAGAGGTTGTGAAGTCTTTTCGACACGAGTAAATGTATTTTTTCTTCCATATTTTAAGCTTAGGTCAATCTTTAGTGGATATGGTATGATACTAAAACGAGAAAACAACTTTTCAGATCGAGTTAACGGCCCTGTCTCAATGAGCAAAAAAGTTCCTATGTTAACACCTATGGATTTCGAGTGAAAAATGGCCCGGAAGCGAAAGTGAAAAAAATTCATATTTCTAACCATTTATATGTGTAAGACTCTTAAACTTGAGCGTTTTTCACATAGTCATTCGGGTTCCTCCACGAGGGTCTTTTCGTAATGGTTGAGGTTGTGAAGTCTTTTCGACACGAGTAAATGTATTTTTTCTTCCATATTTTAAGCTTAGGTCAATCTTTAGTGGATATGGTATGATACTAAAACGAGAAAACAACTTTTCAGATCGAGTTAACGGCCCTGTCTCAATGAGCAAAAAAGTTCCTATGTTAACACCTATGGATTTCGAGTGAAAAATGGCCCGGAAGCGAAAGTGAAAAAAATTCATATTTTAACCATTTATATGTGTAAGACTCTTAAACTTGAGCGTTTTTCACATAGTCATTCGGGTACCTCCACGAGGGTCTTTTCGTAATGGTTGAGGTTGTGAAGTCTTTTCGACACGAGTAAATGTATTTTTTCTTCCATATTTTAAGCTTAGGTCAATCTTTAGTGCATATGGTATGATACTAAAACGAGAAAACAACTTTTCAGATCGAGTTAACGGCCCTGTCTCAATGAGCAAAAAAGTTCCTATGTTAACACCTATGGATTTTGAGTGAAAAATGGCCCGGAAGCGAAAGTGAAAAAAATTCATATTTTAACCATTTATATGTGTAAGACTCTTAAACTTGAGCGTTTCCTTAAAGATTCGTGGAAAAACATCGAAAGAAACAAAGGTTTTTCACATAGTCATTCGGGTCTTTTCGTAATGGTTGAGGTTGTGAAGTCTTTTCGACACGAGTAAATGTATTTTTTCTTCCATATTTTAAGCTTAGGACAATCTTTAGTGGAAATGGTATGATACTAAAACGAGAAAACAACTTTTCAATTCGAGTTAACGTCCCTGTCCCAATGGGCAAAAAAGTTCCTATGTTAACACCTATGGATTTTGAGTGAAAAATGGCCCGGAAGCGAAAGTGAAAAAAATTCGTATTTTAACCATTTATATGTGTAAGACTCTTAAACTTGAGCGTTTCCTTACAGATTCGTCGAAAAACATCGAAAGAAACAAAGGTTTTTCACATAGTCATTCGGGTGCCTCCACGAGGGTCTTTTCGTAAGGGTTGAGGTTGTGAAGTCTTTTCGACACGAGTAAATGTATTTTTTCTTCCATATTTTAAGCTTAGGTCAATCTTTAGTGGATATGGTATGATACTAAAACGAGAAAAAAACTTTTCAGATCGAGTTAACGGCCCTGTCTCAATGGGCAAAAAAGTTACTCTGTTAACACCTATGGATTCTGAGTGAAAAATGGCCCGGAAGCGAAAGTGAAAAAAATTCGTATTTTAACAATTTATATGTGTAAGACTCTTAAACTTGAGCGTTTCCTTACAGATTCGTCGAAAAACATCGAAAGAAACAAAGGTTTTTCACATAGTCATTCGGGTGCCTCCACGAGGGTCTTTTCGTAAGGGTTGAGGTTGTGAAGTCTTTTCGACACGAGTAAATGTATTTTTTCTTCCAAATTTTAAGCTTAGGTCAATCTTTAGTGGATATGGTATGATACTAAAACGAGAAAACAACTTTTCAGATCGAGTTAACGACCCTGTCTCAATGGGCAAAAAAGTTCCTATGTTAACACCTATGGATTTTGAGTGAAAAATGGCCCGGAAGCGAAAGTGAAAAAAATTCGTATTTTAACCATTTATATGTGTAAGACTCTTAAATTTGAGCGTTTCCTTACAGATTCGTCGAAAAACATCGAAAGAAACAAAGGTTTTTCACATAGTCATTCGGGTGCCTCCACGAGGGTCTTTTCGTTAGGGTTGAGGTTGTGAAGTCTTTTCGTTAGGGTTGAGGTTGTGAAGTCTTTTCGACACGAGTAAATGTATTTTTTCTTCCATATTTTAAGCTTAGGTCAATCTTTAGTGCATATGGTATGATACTAAAACGAGAAAACAACTTTTCAGATCGAGTTAACGGCCCTGTCTCAATGAGCAAAAAAGTTCCTATGTTAACACCTATGGATTTTGAGTGAAAAATGGCCCGGAAGCGAAAGTGAAAAAAATTCATATTTTAACCATTTATATGTGTAAGACTCTTAAACTTGAGCGTTTCCTTAAAGATTCGTGGAAAAACATCGAAAGAAACAAAGGTTTTTCACATAGTCATTCGGGTCTTTTCGTAATGGTTGAGGTTGTGAAGTCTTTTCGACACGAGTAAATGTATTTTTTCTTCCATATTTTAAGCTTAGGACAATCTTTAGTGGAAATGGTATGATACTAAAACGAGAAAACAACTTTTCAATTCGAGTTAACGTCCCTGTCCCAATGGGCAAAAAAGTTCCTATGTTAACACCTATGGATTTTGAGTGAAAAATGGCCCGGAAGCGAAAGTGAAAAAAATTCGTATTTTAACCATTTATATGTGTAAGACTCTTAAACTTGAGCGTTTCCTTACAGATTCGTCGAAAAACATCGAAAGAAACAAAGGTTTTTCACATAGTCATTCGGGTGCCTCCACGAGGGTCTTTTCGTAAGGGTTGAGGTTGTGAAGTCTTTTCGACACGAGTAAATGTATTTTTTCTTCCATATTTTAAGCTTAGGTCAATCTTTAGTGGATATGGTATGATACTAAAACGAGAAAACAACTTTTCAGATCGAGTTAACGACCCTGTCTCAATGGGCAAAAAAGTTCCTATGTTAACACCTATGGATTCTGAGTGAAAAATGGCCCGGAAGCGAAAGTGAAAAAAATTCGTATTTTAACCATTTATATTCGTAAGACTCTTAAACTTGAGTGTTTCCTTACAGATTCGTGGAAAAACATCGAAAGAAACAAAGGTTTTTCACATAGTCATTCGGGTTCCTCCACGAGGGTCTTTTCGTAATGGTTGAGGTTGTGAAGTCTTTTCGACACGAGTAAATGTATTTTTTCTTCCATATTTTAAGCTTAGGACAATCTTTAGTGGAAATGGTATGATACTAAAACGAGAAAACAACTTTTCAATTCGAGTTAACGTCCCTGTCCCAATGGGCAAAAAAGTTCCTATGTTAACACCTATGGATTTTGAGTGCAAAATGGCCCAGAAGCGAGAGTGAAAAAAATTCATATTTTAACCATTTATATGTGTAAGACTCTTAAACTTGAGCGTTTCCTTACAGATTCGTGGAAAAACATCAAAAGAAACAAAGGTTTTTCACATAGTCATTAGGGTGCCTCCACGAGGTACTTTTCGTAAGGGTTGAGGTTGTGAAGTCTTTTCGACATGAGTAAATGTATTTTATCTTCCATATTTTAAGCTTAGGTCAATCTTTAGTGGATATGGTATGATACTAAAACGAGAAAACAACTTTTCAGATCGAGTTAACGACCCTGTCCCAATGGGCAAAAAAGTTCCTATGTTAACACATATGGATTTTGAGTGAAAAATGGCCCGGAAGCGAAAGTGAAAAAAATTCGTATTTTAACCATTTGTATGTGTAAGACTCTTAAACTTGAGCGTTTCCTTACAGATTCGTCAAAAAACATGGAAAGAAACAAAGGTTTTTAACATAGTCATTCGGGTTCCTCCACGAGGGTCTTTTCGTAAGGTTTGAGGTTGTGAAGTCTTTTCGACACGAGTAAATGTATTTTTTCTTCCATATTTTAAGCTTAGGACAATCTTTAGTGGATATGGTATGATACTAAAACGAGAAAACAACTTTTCAAATCGAGTTAACGGCCCTGAATCAATGGGCAAAAAAGTTCCTATGTTAACACCTATGGATTTTGAGTGCAAAATGGCCCGGAAGCGAAAGTGAAAAAAATTCATATTTTAACCATTTATATGTGTAAGACTCTTAAACTTGAGCGTTTCCTTACAGATTCGTGGAAAAACATCGAAAGAAACAAAGGTTTTTCACATAGTCATTCGGGTTCCTCCACGAGGGTCTTTTCGTAATGGTTGAGGTTGTGAAGTCTTTTCGACACGAGTAAATGTATTTTTTCTTCCATATTTTAAGCTTAGGACAATCTTTAGTGGAAATGGTATGATACTAAAACGAGAAAACAACTTTTCAATTCGAGTTAACGTCCCTGTCCCAAAGGGCAAAAAAGTTCCTATGTTAACACCTATGGATTTTGAGTGCAAAATGGCCCAGAAGCGAAAGTCAAAAAAATTCATATTTTAACCATTTATATGTGTAAGACTCTTAAACTTGAGCATTTCCTTACAGATTCGTGGAAAAACATCGAAAGAAACAAAGGTTTTTCACATAGTCATTAGGGTGCCTCCACGAGGGTCTTTTCGTAATGGTTGAGGTTGTGAAGTCTTTTCGACACGAGTAAATGTATTTTTTCTTCCATATTTTAAGCTTAGGACAATCTTTAGTGGATATGGTATGATACTAAAACGAGAAAACAACTTTTCAGTTCGAGTTAACGTCCTTGTCCCAATGGGCAAAAAAGTTCCTATGTTAACACCTATGGATTTTGAGTGCAAAATGGCCCGGAAGCGAAAGTGAAAAATATTTGTATTTTAACCATTTATATTCGTAAGACTCTTAAACTTGAGTGTTTCCTTACAGATTCGTCGAAAAACATCGAAAGAAACAAAGGTTTTTCACATAGTCATTCGGGTGCCTCCACGAGGGACTTTTCGTAAGGGATGAGGTTGTGAAGTCTTTTCGACACGAGTAAATGTATTTTTTCTTCCATATTTTAAGCTTAGGTCAATCTTTAGAGGATATGGTATGATACTAAAACGAGAAAACAACTTTTCAGATCGAGTTAACGACCCTGTCCCAATAGGCAAAAAAGTTCCTATGTTAACACCTATGGATTTTGAGTGAAAAATGGCCCGGAAGCGAAAGTGAAAAAAATTCGTATTTTAACCATTTGTATGTGTAAGACTCTTAAACTTGAGCGTTTCCTTACAAATTCGTCGAAAAACATGGAAAGAAACAAAGGTTTTTCACATAGTCATTCGGGTTCCTCCACGAGGGTCTTTTCGTAAGGGTTGAGGTTGTGAAGTCTTTTCGACACGAGTAAATGTATTTTTTCTTCCATATTTTAAGCTTAGGACAATCTTTAGTGGATATGGTATGATACTAAAACGAGAAAACAACTTTTCAAATCGA
>NC_141808.1:16127466-16162466 GCF_057944985.1 Cucurbita pepo subsp. pepo | reverse complement strand
GAATTTTGCAAGACTAAAGATTAAAATAGGTGATGACTACGAAGACGGAGACGGCTTCCTTATCACACCCCGCCCCTTAAATATCTCTAATCCACAACCTAACAATTACGATATTCAAAAAATGTATATATATATATATGACTCGGCAATTGGTAGGTCAAAGTTTAGTTTGCATCTCCATCATGATTGACTTGAACGCTTAAACTAGCAATGTACCAAAATAATCTTCTTACTAAATTGTGGAATTAATATAGGTTTGATCGTCTTTTTCCAAGGAAGAAGATTAAACCATTATTATAAGATTCTACGTCAATTGGAGAGGGGAACGAAACATTTCTTATAAGGATGGAGAAACCTTTCTCTATCAAACACGCTTTAAAATCGTGAGATTGATGATGATACGTAACGGGTCAAAGCAGACATGAGTTGTTGCACTAAAAAAAAGTTGAAGAACAGTTAAGAAAAACTAAATCTTTCGGGTTAGCTCAGTCAAAGCGTTTAGTTTGAATCTATACGAAAGGATTGGTTTTGAACGTTTTTGGTCAAATTTTGTCCACGAACTCTACATGTAGTCAATGTGATTAAAGGATTATTGAGATCAATTGTTAAATAATTTGGTTTAATAGACCAACGACAAAGTGTTAATTATGTATTATAATAACAACAATAATAATCTTTTTTTGCTCACTTCTTTGACTGACTTAATCGATCTCAAAATAATAATAAACGTCATATTCATCAATAATTTACAATTATTAATTAATAAATTATATCACTATAGATGAACATTTATGTGCGTGATTTGACTTGAACCTTTTAATAATTAAGAGGTCTCCATAAACTAATACCGGTCGTGTCTGTTCTCACTCACATGTTAAAATTACTCTAAATCAAGCACGTTTAATTTTGAAGTTTCTAAATTGTATCACTGAAAATGTGTACCTTGTTGATATAGGTAGTAAACATTGACTCTTGATAGTATTAGTCATGTTAAGAACATTGATCTCGATCTGTCTCCACAAGAAGAAGTAGAAATTTCTATTGACGAGGCTTCCGAACCCGACATGAGTTTTCTATTTTAATTTTTCAAGAAGTGAAAGTTTCTATTGATGATATACAACTTTCCAAACTTGGCCAAGAACAAGATGGTTCGAGGGACTGTATCGAGCTCAAACTCTTTACTTTGGTGGGATATTGATCTCGAACTGCCTCCACGAGAAGAAGTAGAAGTTCCTATTGAGGAGGCTTTCGAACCCGACATGAAGTTTTCTATGTTTTCGAGATTTGTGTTCATATCTAAAAAAATATTGAAGCAGCCCACTTACTCTTATGTTTGGGCCACATTTAGCTACATCTACTCAGCCCATATTGACTAAGAAAATCTAATATATTCAATAATATTTCATAAAATATATATATAAAATGGTAGAACGTAATTTTTAAAAGCTCAAATTTCAATATTATAACTACAAATATGTTTATATAATATATCAAAAGTTAGCTTTGTCTTATTTTTTATATATTTATGTATACTAAGTGAGCGGGAATCTGGTGGGATTGGAGACCGGGAACATAATCTCATCTCCCAGCTTGTTTAGTAAACAGAGAAAAATCTCACTCCATCATCTCCCTTATTCTCCATTTAAACGGGGATTCTCCACCCTATTCCGAGCATGTCAACAAATTAAATTGACATTTTTATTCTTATTCGCGAGTTATGAGACCCCACATCCATTTAGTGGAATGAAACATTCCTTATAAGAATGTGGAAACTTCTCCTTAGTAGACACGTTTTAAAAATTGTAAAACTGACGACGATACATAACGAGTTAAAGCGGACAGTATTTGCTAGCGATAGGTTTAGGCTGTTACAGATGCCAGGCGATGTGCTAGCAAGGACGCTGACTCTCAAGAAAGGTGGATTATGAGATCACACATTTGAAAATGAGAACGAAACATTTTTTTTTACAATAGTGTGGAAACTTCTCCCTAGTAAGACATGTTTTAAAAACTGAGACTGACAGCGATATGTAACGGGACTAAAGCAGAAACATTCTTTATAAGAGTGTGAAAATCTCTCCCAAATATACACGTTTCTATTAGTAATTGATCAAAACGAACAACATCTATTAGTATCAGAGGTGACATGAGAAGTTAAACATGGGCACCAACCAAAGGTACAAGAAAGTGAGATGAGTATTGAGTAGTGGTAGAAAATGGGTAATGGATGAAAACCCTAAATCTAAAACCCTAAAACCCCATGTGAAAGTGAAAGTGAAACTCATAAAAACCCTATTTTTTTGAACTCATTCACTCATTCATTGTGTAGTTGAGCTGTCCCATTCACTGCCAAAACCTAGTCATATCGGCACTCTTTTCAATGCTTTCTTTCATTTCAACTGTTGGGAGGTGCCATTCCATCAACAAAACCACTCCTTTTCAATGCTCTCTTCCACACTCTAATCCACATACCTACCCTAATATATTAGGGTTACCTTATCATATGTGTTATCGAGGACGCTAGGCCCTCTAGAGGTAGATTGTTAGGTCACATATTGACGACGATATGTCATGGGTCAAAGTGGACAATATTTACTAACAGTGGACTGACATTCTTTTGTATTCTTGCAACATGACTATATTATCTAATTTAGATGAAATACTTCTTCCAAATTACTTACGGACTATTTTTAATACTTTCTTTTGGTTATGTAATGGCATGGACGTGCGAGAGGAGTGATAGGACGTATGTTAATTGAGCTACACGGTCCATGTCAATATATTCCCAAGGACATTTTAACTTATCTCAACTTAATGTTTCTCTCAACGGTTTTGTATATATATATATATATATTTTTTTTTTATGCTTTTAATAGGATCTACTTGAAAAAAAAAAAAAATTATGTTGAAAATACCCTTCTTTTGACCGCTCGGCCACTTTCTCCTTCTCGGGCCAAGGCCTTCCTCAATGAGCTCTAAAAAGGAGGACCGCACCCAGGATCAATCGATAAATTTTTTTATTTGATTGAATGGGAAAAATACTGTTTGTTAGATTAGCTACGTTATGGGAGAATCGAGTCATTTGATCAGTTCGTAACAATCTCTTTAAATGCAAGAGACAAAGTTTCTATACTACCCACTCGTAGCGTCTGGCTAAGCTGTAAGTTCATGAGCAAATAAACGACGTAGAATGCATGTCGGTGGAAACATAATATAAAGTTTAGATTATACAAACATTAAATTAAAATGATAATAATAATAAACTTTAGATTATTAATTTGGTGAAGTAGAATCACCCATCAATTATTATACTCATTCATCTTTGAATAGCATTATTAAAAATTATTTAAATCTTGTCAGAGGACTCAGAAAAAAGCTGACAAGCTCATGTGTTTTTTTTTTTTTTTTTTTTTTTTTTTTTTTTAAGAAAAGCTGATGTGTTGGAAACATGAAAAAATAAATCTAATCATTTATCTTTTTATACGTTTAATAATTACATAAATTGACTCCAACATATTCATAATTAAAAGTCAAACTTCTTTGTAAGACCAAACCAGCTTTTGAAAAATATTCATTTCACCAATAAATATTAAACTCCTCGCCTTATTATTGTTAGATAATGAAAGTCACACGTCGGCTAATTTAGGGAATGATTATGGGTTTATAATCAAAGAATACTTTCTCCATTGGTACGAGACATTTTGAGGAAACCTAAAGCAAAGTCATGAGAGATTATGCTCAAAGTGGACAATATCATACCATTGTGGAGAGTCGTGTTGTTCTAACATGGTTTCAGAGTCATGCCCTAAACTTAGTCGTGCCAATAGATTGGTAAATTTTCAAATGTCGAACAAAGAACTCCAAAAGAAAAATGAATCAACCCTCCTTGAAGGCATTCGAAGGCATAGTAAAAAATGACTAAGACTCCAAAGGAGTCGAGCCTCGATTAAGAGGAGACGTACTTTGTTTGTTCGAGGAGAAGTGTTGGATGATGAAAGTCGAAATTCACATATCGGCTAATTTAGAGAATGATCATGGGTTTATAATCAAATAATTACTCTCTACATTATCAAAGTGGACAATATCATACCATTGTGTTCATCTAACAATTATTATTATTATTATTCTTTCATTCTTTTGGTCGAGTCAATTTGATTAACTCAAATTGCTTGGGTTACCAAGCTAACCCAATTGATGTAAAAGATTTTTCTAACCCGTCTCTGTCCATAGTTTGATGACACTATTATCTTTTTCATAATATCCCGTGACATACAAATTCAATTGAAAAAAAAAAAAAACTCAATATATAAAACTCAAAAAAATGTTAAACAAAAGGGAAATACATCGGTAGTGTTTACAATACAAAAACACATCTATCAAATAAAAACTGGACTCGAATTTTGGGTTGATTAGGTTACCTGATACGGTAACTAATGACATGAACAAAACCCTCTTTGTACTTAAACTCGATTAGTAAAATATGAATGGAAAGGTCGTAAATTCAAATCACCTCTCTAAACCTTAAAAATGGTAATGGTGGGCGGCGCGTGGGATGAGAGGAAGTAGTGGGAGGCGCGTGAGAAGAGAGGAGAGGATAAAAGGAAAAGACCCCACCGTGGGCAGTGGTGGGGAAAGGTGCATAAGTAAAAAGTAAAATGAATGGAAAAGACAGAATTGGAATTTTGAGTACACAAATCAAAGAAATACTGAGACACCCTAACCACCCATCATGTTCCCACACCTGGGAGCACCACCTACCTTTCATTTATTCACCCTTTTTTTTAACCCTTAATTTTAAAATAAGTATGTCACCGGAATCTCATAATTCACCCCTTTAGGAGTCTAGTGTTCTTGTTGGCACACCGCTTATGACCCTGATACCATTTGTAACAGTTCAAGCCCACCACTTTTAGATATTGTTTGCTTTAGTCCATTACTTATTAACGTTAGTTTCACAGTTTTAAAACGCGTATGTTAGGGAGAGGTGTCTACACTCTTCCAAAGAATACTTCGTTCTTCAAAGGCAATTCATTTAACACGGCGGGGCAGTTTCGAATCACAGATCGTATGTATAGAGAAATCTTTTACGAAACTTCTCGAGATTCAATAAGAGGTGAGTGATACGAGAAACCCTAATCGAGGAAGGAAAAGGGTGTTGGAGAGAAATAGAAATGAGATGAGAAAAGGGAAGAAAAAGGGTATTGGGGAATGTGTGGGTTTGGTTTGGTTTGAAATTTGAGGATAAGTTTAAAGAGAGGGTTTTAGGTGAAGGGACCAATGGTGGACAGAAGGAAATGGACTGGACCACACCATCCAACCAGGCCCATGTGACCCTCTTCCTCTTGGGTCCCAACCCCCCCCCCCCCCCCCCCCCCCCTCATTTCAAACCTTACAATCATTTTCTTATGCAATTTTTTTTTTAATTTAAAAGATTTATATCCCGTCAATTTAAACATAACTCAATAATCAATAAATATGTATTTCGATAATTTAATTATTGACCGAGATCTCACATTGACTACAGAGGAGAACGAAGCATTTCTTAGAAAGGTGTGAACATACGCGTTTTAAAACTTTGAGGGAAAACCCAAAAGGAAAAACTCAAAAACAACAATATCTCCTAGAAATTTTACATTTAAAATAATGTGTATTTTTCGTCTTTTCGTAATCCTATTTTTCTCTAGTAAGTTAGGTTTTTTTTTTTTTTTTTTTTCTTTTTAGAGTATAGCATCTTTGGTTATAACTCGGTTTTACTCAGCTAGCATGTTAACAACGGGAAATACTTGATCAATCTAACTCAAACAATATGAATTATGTTTTTTTTTTAATAAAATACATGCACGTCCAAACTATTATCTAAACAAACACCTGTTTCGGTCGCACATATGTGACAAACATGTTGATTAATGTATATATGTATTTTTGTCCTAATCTAAAATCAATAATATCTTCAATATATAATATGTTTAGATTGTCTAAAATATATTATAGTTCTTATTTAGGTAGACATGTGAATCCTATCCATATTAATTTTAAAATTAATTTCTATCCATGTGAATCCTACCCATTTTCGAGCTTTTGAAATTAAATTGCAAATATTTCTCAATAAATAAATAGACGTTTTAGAAACAAATTTTGATTTGAACGACCGGAATCAACCAAATCCAAACATTTTATGGTTATTTTGAGTTCGGTTGAAAAAATTTACGGTCCAAACAATTAAGATAGGTCTAAAAACATGTCTCAATTCGACTTAACGGAACTCATGAATAGCTCTAATAGAATGCAATCTCTTTCGATGCTAGCTAATTTAGTCTCTCTGTTTGCCATGTTTTAAAACATTATGTGTCACGTGTGTTGGTTGAAAAGGGTCGGTTTGGACTAAATTGAAAATTTTAAAATATTAGGGACTAAGTTGAAATCGAGAAAGGAAGATATTTATAAAATAAAGTAAGTGGCGCGTGAGAGTAAGAGTGAGAGTGGGGAAAGGAATGGAAAGGAAGAGAAAAGGAATCTATTTACAAAGCCATTATGTCATCATCAATAAGTGAGACCAAAAGGGTCTTTGGAATCAATTGGTCCACACAAACGGCCATTCTAATGTTAAATGTGATCTTCTATTTCTCATATTCCATATAAATTCAATTAAAAAAAAAATTAGGATGATAAATTTTACGTGTTATGTTCGGTTTAATTCGGTTCATGTTCAAAATTTTACGTGCTAGGTTCGGTTTATAACTATAAAATTAGACCATATTTGAATGAGAGCGATTTTGGTGATATAATGTCTAAAAAAGATTTAAAGGAAGTGAAAGTTACTATATATGCCAACAATATGTATCTTCTTTTCGGCAGTTCAATCATATGAATTCTATAGTTAAACGTGCTTTACTTAGAATAATTATATGTTGGGTGACCTCCTAGAAATTTTCATATGGTGTAAAGAACACGTGTTGGTCTGTTGGCTCAACTATATGAACCCTATGGTTAAACGTGTTTTACTTAGAGCAATTATATGTTAGGTGACCTCCTACAATTTTTCACATGCTGGAATAATACCTGTTGGTTTATGGCTCAATCATATGAACACTGTGGTTAAACGTGATTTACTTACTACAATTTTTCATAGGCTGGAATAACACATGTGGGTCTGTTGGCTCAACCATATGAACTTTACGGTTAAGCGTGTTTTACTTAAAATAATTATATATTGGGTGACCTACTATAAATGTTACTAGAATGCATGTAAGTGAGAACAAATATCGGAGTCATCGGACCATAAAATTTAAAATTTTAATAAATAAATATTAAAAAAAAACTAAATTAAGCTTGTAATTTCATGGGAAATTAACCATAACTTTGGGAACAATATGTAAATAAATACACTTAAAAACAACTCCAAATTTATTCTTCCCAAAAAGGGGAAAAAAAAACACATATATTCAAACAAAAATTGGATTTTCTCTCTCATCATCACTCACGTGACACCCTTTTGCCTCTAGAGTGAGAAAGAAGCACCAAAAAAAGAAAAAAAAAAAAAAAAAGTTTTGCTCTGTTCCTTGGAGAGGGAAACAAGCAGCATCTTTGTAGAGAAGAACAGAGAAACCAGAATTCTCCAAAACCAAAACCCATTTTCTTCTCTCTCTTTCTCTGTGTGTGTGTGTGTGTGTGTGTGTGTGTGCAGAAGCTGCTACAGCTCCCCTGTGTCACTATCACCGTCCAAACCCTTCTCTATTTCAAACCAGGGAAGAACAGAGAACTTTTCTTAAAGCAAAGGGCATCTTGAATCAGCCGTTTCTGTGAAAACCCATCATTCCTATTACTCAAATGCAGCAGCACCTGATGCAGATGCAGCCCATGATGGCTGCCTATTATCCTAACAACGTCACTACTGATCACATTCAACAGGTTCCTCTTCTTCTTCTTCTTCTTCTTCCTTTTTTATTTCTGTCTTTCAATCCATTTATCTTATTAATCCAACCCCATTTCCTGTTTTTCTTTCATTTCCCCTCTTTCTCTCAACTGGGTTTTCTTTGTTTTTCACTTATGGATGCTTTTCTTCTTTTAAATATTGGGTTTCTTCTTTCACGTGCCTTTGTCTCTACTGGATTATCTAATTACACGAGCTGAGACTAACCCATCTATGCCTTTCTTGTTTATTTTCATCTCTTTTCTTGATATTTAAGTGTTTGTTTCCTTGTTGGTCTAAAGTTAATCACTCTGTTTTTTGAAATTGCATGATTGACTTCTGCCTTTTGGCCTTAATCTTAATGGAAAAGGAAGCTGAACTGGTTGGATGGTGGCTTATTTATACTTTTTTGCCCCTCCCTAGCAATCAAGTGGAGCAAAAGTGGCTTGTTGGGATATGACATTTAAGAGCTTGAGCTTGATTTCGATGCTTGAAACCTCCCTCATTTGAAACAGTTCAGAGCTTTGTTGTTGGGAGGGAGTCTACATTGGTTAGTTTAGGGTAGGGAATGATCGTAAGGTATGTATCTCCATTGGTACGAGGCCTTTTGGTTGGAAACCCAAAGCAAAGCCATGAGAGCTTATGCTTGAAGTGGATAATATCATACCATTGTGGAGAGTCTTTATTCCTAACATGGTATTAGAGTCATGCTCTTAACTTAGCCATGTCAATAGGATCCTCAAATGTCGAACAAAGAAGTTGTGAGGCTCGAAAGTGTAGTCAAAAGTGACTCTAGTATCGAACAAATGGTGTATTTTGTTCAAGGACTCCAAAGAAGGGGTCGAGCTTCGATTAAGGGGAGACTGTTCGAGGGCTCCATAGGCCTTCGGGAGGCTCTATAGTGTACTTTGTTCGAGGGGAGGATTGTTGGGAGAGAGTCCCGCATTGGCTAATTTAAGGAATGATCATGTAAGGAATACATCTCTATTAGTAGAGGTCTTTTGGAGAAGCCCAAAGCAAAGCCACGAGAGCTTATGCTCAAAGTGGACAATATCATACTATTGTGGAAAGTCGTTATTCCTAACAAGCTTGAGCTCTTTGAGGACTACAAGTTTATCACTTCTGATCAAACCGAATAATCGATTGACGTTCTAGAGAACCAAACATTATAGGATGGAGGAGTTGTCGTATGAGATTAGTCGAGGTACGTGTAAGTTGGCCGATAAAAATCATAACCCACCTTATATTCTTAGTCCAGCACCATACTTCTTAAATTTTTCATCCAACAGCGATTTTCCGCTACGATTTTTACATGATATGTTCGTAATTTTCGAACTTCTTATTTGATAATCTATGATGCAGTATCTGGATGAGAACAAGTCACTGATATTGAAGATTGTTGAGAGCCAAAACTCAGGAAAACTGAATGAATGTGCAGAGTAAGAATTTATGCCTTTTCTAATGATTCCACTTATCATCTGTTTTTCTATGGAAGTGACTGTTTTCCCTTGCATTCGTGCGCTCTGTGCATATCGTAGCTCTCTCTCGTAGTTAACTGTATAATTCGGCTTATATCCGTATTGTGGCTATGGCTATAATGGTATTCCAAGAAAGCATTGTGAGATCCCACGTTGGTTTAAGAGAGGAACGAAACATTCCTTATAAGGGTGTGGAAACCTCTCCCTAGTAGACACGTTTTAAAACTGTGAGGCTGATGGCGATACGTAACGGGTTAAAATGGACAATATCTACTAGTGGTGGTGAGCTTGAGTTGTTTCAAGACATTGCATCACTCTTTAAATAGCTGTCATAATGTGAGTTATCTCTCTGATTGATCATTTTTGGATTGATTCTGATTCATGATGATCACAGTTCTTCTTGAGTGAGTAACAATGTTAATGGATGAAAATGGATTGATATCTAATCGTTCGCCTATTCAGTTGTCTTGTACTTTTAGACGTGATATCGTGACACGATTATTAGTTTGAACTAGATTCAATTATTATGAGATTGAGGATGACTGTAACGGCCAAAACCCACTGTTAGTAGATATTGTCCGCTTTGACCCATTATGTATCGCCATCAGCTTCACGTTTTTAAAACACGTTTGATAGGGAGAGGTTTCCACTCCCTTATAAGGGATGCTTCATTCCCCCCGGATCTCACAATCCACCCCCCTTGGGGGCTTAGCGTTCTCACTGGCACACCGCCCAGTGTCTGGCTCTGATACCATTTGTAACAGCTTAAGCCCACCGCTAGCCGACATTGTCCACTTTGGCTCATTACGTATCGCCGTCAGCTTCACGATTTTAAAACGCGTCTGTTAGGGAGAGGATTCCACGCTCTGATACCATTTATAACGGTCTTAAAGCGCAAAGGTAACTTTCTTATGTTGTTTCTCTGCAGGAATCAAGCAAGGCTACAGAGGAACCTCATGTACTTGGCTGCCATTGCTGATTCTCAACCACAACCAACTGCCATGCATGCCCAGGTATGGACCTAACTGTTTCAAGACGTAAATTTATCCGATCACTAGCTGTGCATTGTTAGAACACCTCGTAATTTCGCTTTCACTCGACCGTAACAACCATTTCCATTACCACCATTGTTCTACAACGCTCTATACGAAACCCGAGTTCTTCAAGGATTTAGATATAGATTTAGGTGCTTAATCCAAGACGTTTTGGTTTTGCCATATTCTCTCCCAGTACTCTTCCAGTGGCATAATCCAACCAGGAGGACATTACATTCAGCACCAACAAGCTCAGCAGATGACGCCGCAATCACTCATGGCTGATCGGTCGTCCATGTTGTACACGCAGCAGCCATATTCAACGCTGCAGCAGCAACAAGCTTTGCATAGCCAACTCGGGATGAGCTCGGGAGGAGGCATAGGATTCAACATGCTGCAAAACAACGCAGCCAATGCAGGAGGAGGCAACGGAGGAGGACTTGGAGGAGGAGGAGGCTTTCCCGACTTTGGCCACGGCGGTAGCCTAGGCGGTGGGAGCAAGCAAGACATGGGAGGAACGGGGTCAGGCGAGGGACGAGGAGGGAGCTCCGGGAGCCATGGCGGTGACGGAGGTGAGACGCTGTACTTGAAATCAGCTGATGATGGGAACTGAAAGCATGGTAGAAAAGTAGGTAGAATAGAAGTTAGCTTTATGTGTAAACAATGGTGTGAGGATTCAAACCTCTTAAAACTCTAAACTTTGGTATCCTTTTTCCATGCTAACATATGTTCATGTAAACTTTCTTCTCTTCTTACAATATTCTCAAAAATGTTTTTCAAATTATATTTATATTTCAAAATTTTTAAAAGGGTAACCTTATAAATTTGAATTCTTCGTGAATATCGGGTTTCGGGATTTTTTTTCCATATATACACACATCTATACATTAAAAAATATTTTATTCTTATGCAAATCTAAGTATGACTCTCGAGATAAGATATTCATTGTTATATGCCTAATCTTTGTCCCGTTTACATTCGTTCAACTAAAAAACGATCACAAAAAATTCAAACAAACTCTCGAGGTCAAAAAGTAAGAATGTAGTTCATAATCAACAACTACCCTTTTGTGAAACTTCTAAGTTCCCACCATTCATATTCATCGGTTATTTTATTTTTTAAATTAATGACCTTTTTGCCCCTTAAATGAATCTGTGACGTTTTGATCAAATAAATACATCTTAACCATTTAAATTTCAATATTAATAATTCTTTTTTTGTTGGATGGTCAATTTTGGCCAATCCAATTACATAATCACTCTCACTCATTTTTTAAAAAAAGAATTAAATAAATTATATATGAAAAAAAAAAAAAAAAATTGTATGAAGAACACTATACACAAACTTCTACATTGATTCAAGGCCTCAAGGAAGGATCTTTCTTCTGGGTTTTGTTAGCCATGGAAGCCGCTGCAAACCCATCAGCATTCAGCCGAGATAAGGCGGAGGAGCCACCGTGGACAGCGGCGGCACCGTCGTCCGCCTCGCTCAACGTACATCGGCCACGGCTGAATCCCGGAATAAACGAACAGGGATTCCTACTGGAGCTAGGCACAGCACCTCGCAGCATCGCCATGGGCACCCTCGGTGCCGGAAGCCACCGATCTCCGGTCATGACCCTCGCCGCCGACATGTGGAAAACACAGAGAAAAATGAAAAGAAACGCCGCCGTGTTCATAACAGAAAAACCCATTTGAGAGAAGAAGAGATTGGTTTGGTGAGCATTGAAAGGGAAGATTTTTAAGTGTATATATAGAAGAGATTTCAAGAGTTGACTGAGACAAGCCGCGGCCCGCGGAAAGTTTGAATATCAAAGGGAATCAAGAAGGATTCAACGCCCAACTTAGTCATATATGATCATATATATATATATATATAAACTTTATAATGGCTATGGGATTTGGGTTTGGATTTTGGTTTTACACACATACACATTGGATTGGAATTTGCCCTTTTACTTTCCTTCATAGCGATCAGTGATCAGGTAGATATCGAGTCGTTAGTCTTTAATATAGATTTAGATAAGTGGGTTCTATACAAAAATGTGTGACACCTGAGTAAAAAGGAGGAACATAAATGAACTGAGATCACATTCGAATGAGAATGACCCTGGGAATGATTAAAATTACTACTGATACGAATAAATTGTATATTTCTGAGAAATATAAAGTCAAACGTGCCTTTTTTTTTTTTTTTTAAGTTTCCGGTTGGATGAATTCTAGGAAATTCCTAGGAAACATGTGAGAAAGAACAAAACATGTTAGAATGGATTGTTGTCTTCACTCTAAGTGACAAGTAGGTAATGTGATTGTGTCGTATGAGAAAGCTGGAGCAATGAGCCATTATATACGTGTGTGTAACAGTTGTCTACCGCTAGCAGATATTGTCCTTTGTGAGCTTTTCCTTTCGGGGTTTTCCTCAAAGTTTTAAAACGTGTCTATTATGGAGAGGTTTACACACCCTTATAAGAAATGCTTCGTTTTCCTCTTTAACCAACGTGAGATTATATATATATATATATATAAAAGAAGAATAGTTGTAAAGAGAATGTAATTTGTTAGATATTCTCTCTCAAAATAAAACTCTAAATAAAATAAAGAAAGGGTGACCAAAGTTTGAATATAATATAAATTGGGTTTGGTTAGCAACCTTTATAGTTTCTTTTTGAACCGTCCACCCCTTTTTCTTACTTTTTGTCTAAATTATGGAACTCAACAAGCCAATGGAAAACCTTACTAGTTAGGCTTCAAAAAAAGTCAAATCTCAAAAATAAAAAAAAAAAACCTTAGTATGAATGTCTCTAACATCGTATTTCAGACTAAGATTCGATATATAATTGACTTGATATCTCGTTTTTACATCACTTGTGAGATCCCATATCAGTTAGAGAAGGGAACAGTGTATTCTTTATAAGGGCGTAGAAACCTCTCTTTGGTAGACACGTTTTAAAATCGTGAGGTTGATGAGGATATGCAATTGGCTAAAACGGACAATATCTACTAGCCGGTGGGCTTGGACTATTACATCACTTGTAACTTAGACGCGTTATTGAATGTTCTAAGCTGTGTTTGAGAATAAAACTTGTCTCTACGAATCAACATTGACTTTGTTCTTTCTCACGTGCTTGTTCTTAAAAAATTTAAGGTTAAATGACAAGTTTAGTTCGTGATATTTGAAGAAGTATTTAATAACTTTTCGAACTTAAAAAATATCAGGTAGGTTTTTTAGATATTAATATGAATTTTAAGTCTAATAGAGTCATAAACTTCACATTTTCGAGTAGGTCAAGAAACTATTTAACACAAAATTGAAAGTTTAAGCCAGATTTATTTAAATTCATGGATCTACCAAATACAAAATTAAAAGTTTAACGATTTAGAGACTAAACGTGTAATATATCTCGAATTTGAATAGGTTAAATATGGTCAAAGATGAACAAGAAATGGTCTCAATACCATTTGTTGGTTTTAATATTATTCAACCTTAAAATGAGCCCTTCGTTGACAAACTTCTCTTTCATTTAATTTAATATTTATAAACTTATATTCAACTCTTTCTACAATTATTACACTTAGGTTTGACCTTTTTTGTGGGTATGTAAAAAAAAAAACAATAGGTTAAATAAGTTTCAAAATTTTACTGATCGCTAATAGGTTCCTCCTCGATTATCGATTTTATCATGCTAACGACATGGAAAAACCAAGATATAACAAGGATTTTTAATTTAAGTTTTCCATACGTGACTTGAACTCGAGATTGTGAAGAGTATCCCCAAACATCCTACACTACCTATGGTAACTGCCCAAGCCCATCACTAAGAGGTATTGTCTTCTTTGTGCTTTCTTTTTCGGACTTCTCCTCAAAGTTTCTAAAACGTGTCTACTAGGGAAAGGTTTTTACTAGGGGTGTACATGGTCCGGGTTGGGTCGGGTTGGAGGATTTTTTTGACCCAACCCAAAAGTTCGGGTTGGTTGGATTGGTGACCCAACTCAACTCGAAACTTTTCACAACCCAACCCAACTCAACCCTCTATTCTCGAGTTGGGTTGTCAATTTTTTTTTAAAGTTTTATTTATCTACCATTTATAATTATTCGGATACAAATCTTAGATAAAATATATGAAGAGTTCACAAACAAACATAAATGAGTCTATAATTATTGACAAACATAAATGAAAATTGTAACCTATTAACCTAGTTTAACATTATTATCATTTTTTAGAATCGATTAAAGTAACAAAAATACATACAAAGATAGATCATGAAATTAAATAAACAATAAATCCATTAGTGGAAGAGTATTGTATATAACAAAAATAAAAAATATATAAAAATATTTTAATTGAAATATGCTTACAGTATAAATTATTAGAAAAATACAGTATAAATAATAATTAATAAATCTTTTATTATATAATAAACAATATATTTTAAAAATAATAAAATAATAAAAACAGAAACTACTAAAAAAAGAATTTAAAAATTCGACCTAAATATTCTTGAACGGACTCAATACGGCAAACCCATTAACACAGAAGAATTCTTAATACATTTTATATATTTTATTTGGCTCGGGTCAACCCGAAGGTTTTGCCCATGAACCCGAAACCGAACTGATTTAGTTCGGGTTCAGAAAAATGAACCCAACCCTACCCTACCTGAAATACTGATCCAACCCAACCCAACCCTTATAGTTTGGGTTGGGTTGGTCCGGGATGTCGGGTTGCTAGGTTGAATGTACACCTCTAGTTTTCACACTCTAATAAAAAAATGTTCCGTCCCCCTTTCCAACAGATGTGGGATCTCACAATCTACCCCCTTCGAAACCTAGAGGTTTCTACACTCTTATAAAGAACGTTTCGTTCTCCTCTCCAACCGATGTGGAATCTCACAATCCACCTCCTTTCGATGTGGGATCTCAGCTACCACTTGTTCTTCTCTCCAATCGACGTGGGATCTCATAATCCACTTCCTTCGAGATCCAGTGTCCTCGCTGACGCTAGTTCAATCCACCTCCTTTTGATGTGGGATCTCAACTAGCACTTGTTCCTCTCTCCAATCGACGTGAGATTTCACAATCCACTTCCTTCGAGGCCCAGTGTCCTCGCTGACACTAGTACAATCCACCTCCTTTCGATGTGGGATCTCAGCTACCACTTGTTCCTCTCTCCAATCGACGTGGGATCTCACAATCCACTTCCTTCGAGGCTCAGTGTCTTCGCTGGCACTAGTTTCTCTCTGATCGATGTGAGATCTCAACTGGTACTCGTTCTTCTCTCCAATCGACATGGAATCTCACAGTATATAACCTGAACACCCTAGTCTTGCACAAACGCTATTAGAAAGTTGCAGAACAGAGAAAGAGAGAAAGCAAAAAGGCTTTTCATTAATCATAGGGATCATCAACCAATACAATGATCACAACAACTGTTACAAATATTCACACTGTAACAAATCACTCAATCCACTCCAAAAAAATGGGAAACAAAAAGAAGAACTGCAAAAGAGAAGAAAGAAGATCAACAACAAACTAATAAACAACTCAACTCATCAATTCAAACCACAAACCACAAACCAAGGAATGAACTTTCCTATATATATTTCAAAATTATGAGTTAAAATAATCCTAAACAATCCTTTATATTCTTCATATCTTTCGAGAAAACAAGCTATTGGAACTGTACAGTTTTCTCAATTCTAACCTTGCTCGGTCGACGTCGACGTCGCCCTCGTCCCCCCTGGATGTAACACAACATTTCGTCAATATCAAAACGACACGGTACAAACAATAAAACCATCTTGGGATGGTAAAACTCACTTACTTTTGAATGGTTGGCTTCTTTGAACCATATCACCAGACCATCCATCAACTTCTTAACCCGATTTTTCGGAGTTCTCGTAAAAGGGAAGCGATCTCTCGAACAAACTGAAGCCCCTCCTCTCCCCTTATGAGTGAATTGATCGTATGCTCAAGAATGTTCTTGTCGGCTTCGAGCACTTCCATCCTTTTGTTAAGCTTCGACACCTCGTTTCTTAGAAACGCGAAATCTTCCCTTTCAGTATTCGACGACGAATTCCTATCACTACGATCGAGTTTGTTACTTTCTTTATCAAATGGAGGATTTGCAAGTGAGGGAAGACAATCGTCATTGTCATTGTCATCGTCATCGTCTTTGGCATGATCTTCCCCATTTTCGAGTTTAAGATCATCTGTCCCAAGATATTCACCATTGCTAAGATCCATCTTGACCCCATTGATTGAAAACAAATGGATCATATTCTCCAACTTCTTAAGGCATTGCAAGATGTTTATCTTTTCGTCCTCGAACTCTAACAATAAATTGCTAAACGTACCACCTTCGCTTCCAACTTTCTCGTGGATATCGGGTTTACCTACAACCAGATTTCCATAACCAATCGTTCCGATCTGATTCGACTCTAAATGAACGACCCCGATATCTCTTTCCTTCACAGACATCTCGATTAGATTATCTATTGTATATGCATTAGGAAAATTAATCCGAAAAAATTCGAGTTCTGCTTCGAGATCCTGTATCTCCTTGTCCTTCTCTGTAATGAGATCATTCGCCTTCTGTAAGGCATCATCATCATACTCACTTTGTTCTTCCATCATCCTTAAACACTGCAATGCCTCCATGTGAAGATTAGCCTTCTCCTCTTGTAGTCTAGTAATCATAGCCATTGCTTGATTTGCAGCAATTGCAGATGCATTTCTTTCTTCCTCCAATTCCTTGTATAATGAAATCATAAGCTTCTTATCATACTCGACCTGTCGTTTCAACCGATCAACAACGTTTTCGCCTTCGATTTCACTCACAATGCTTCCATCTAGAGAGTCTAAGCTCGACTCGTTTCTTTCAAGTGATATCCTTTTTTGTGGTATCTGCATCCCAACGATGTTTGAGACATCGTCCCCATTTATGGACAACCTTGGACTCATTTCCCGTGATTGGTCGTTCGTCCGATTAAACGAGAGTTGTGTCATGAGAAGCTTCAGATCGTCGCTAACTTTTGACGAATCCTTCTCAATCCATTGTTCCGAAAGCTTACCAGACAATTGTCTTCCTGCTCTAGCACCTACAGCTATCTTATAAGCATCACCAAGCTCCAATGTATTGGGTGCCATCTGAGCAGCGTCACTCGAAACAGGTTGAGAATCGGTATCTTCTTCAGACGTTGCTTTCGTTGGCGATATTGGTGCCATCTGAGCAGCGTCACGCGAAACAGGTTGAGTTTCGGTATCTTCTTCAGACGTTGCTTTCGTTGGCGATATTTCCGCTTTCTCCGTTCCCCTGCTTTTTGTTTCGTGTTCTTCACTTCTAGTAACATCTACAATGATCAAAAACACATACATTAGTGATAATCACAAAGAACTTCATCTGGTTGCATTGGCGTAAGCTCGTTAAGCTTTGCTTAACGAGACGGATTGGATGCAGCCTATACTCGTATTTGTAATCTTTGCATAATATGCATTACATAGCAATAAAGATCATATATCATCAATTTGCATCAGTGATATTGCCTAGTTATCCCGAGTCATGCGAGTTCATGAAGCAAGCGAAATTATAGAACTAGAACTAAGAGGGTAAAGAACTCACAGCTTTCTTCTACGGCTTCAACAGAAGTTACTATTGTGTTTGAAGAAGGAACCATATTGTCAAGGGAAAGGAGATCATTTGGTGAAGAGAAACCGTCATTAGCTTCGACGTGCTTTGGAGTCGATTCATCCAAACCGTGCCCGATCGAGACACCACGTTCTACACGAGGCAGTGCATCATCGCCTAATAAGACCAATGGTTCTGGTGCCAAAGCTGGCTCGACTAACGTCGTCAAGGTTAAATTACTAGCCAGAGAATTGAAGTTAGCCTCCATATTATCATCTTGAAGGGAGAGATCATCCTTCGAATTGGCTGTTTCAACCACCAAAGTGCCTCCATTTCCATCAGATTCTGTGTCTGAAGTAATATTCAGCTCTTTGTATTGAACATGAGGTAAAGGATTGCTTGGAGGCCCTTGGATATCTACCTTACAAGGAACAATCGAACTCGACAAGGGAACATCGAGATCCTCGGCTTTCAATTCGCTCGATCTGGTCTGGATTAACGTTTGAACAAACCCTCTTGGAACGGATGACTCCTCACAACACGACTCTTGGATATCTACCTTACAAGGAACAATAGAACTTGACAAGGGAACATCGAGATCCTCAGCCTTCAATTCACTCGATCTGGTCTGTATTACCGTTTGAACAAACCCTCTTGGGACGTATGACTCCTCACAACACGACCCTTGGATATCTACCTTACAAGGAACAATAGAACTCGACAAGGGAACATTGAGATCCTCAGCCTTCAATCCGCTCGATCTGGTCTGTATTAACGTTTGAACAAACCCTCTTGGGACGTACGACTCCTCACAACACGAACAATGTTTTTGATCCCCAAGCAAAGGGTCACTGTCAATACCAAAATGAGGATCCTCCCCCAGCTTACCAACCAATAATCTGTAAGTCTCAGAATTCAACTTATTGATCGTTGCAAATGAAAAGAGGCAGTTTTCACACATTTCATGAACATTCACAAGCTTGTTATGAGCGTGACAAAGAACCAAAGATGAAACCTCCAACTTATGTTTGCCACAAATCAATGTCCAAAGGTAACCCTTTTTCTCAGAGCCGAAAACATGATCGAGTCTCGAACATAGCAAGCACGGGATGCGCAGTTTCCATAACCGAGCACATTTTGTGATAAAAAATGAGAATATGGAGTGCAAAAACAGCATACAAATCAGTAGGCATTCAGAAACAGCGGATAACAAATAAGTTCTAAGACTTCCTCCAGTACAAGCTTCAACAGATAAAGTTCCCATTACAGCCAATGTCCCAACAAAACCAAGCTCATAGGATAAATGAATCCTCCAAAGTTGTCCAAAATGAAACTCAATCAAGCATCAACTGTGGGAAAACACAGAATTGTTAACAAAAAGTGCATAAAAAGAGAGAAAAACACCAAGATTATGAAGAAAACAACCCTCCTCTCATAAACACATTGAATCAGAGGCAGATTGGTTAAAAGTTCAAAGAATTAGAAGAACCAACCAAATGGAAAAGCTATTAAATCCTGATATGAGATCAACCAATGGAGTCAACCCAATTCATAAATTCACAAATCATTCTACTCATACAGAAATTTCAGCCCAGACCCACTTCAGATTAGAGATAATCCGATCAAAAAGCAGCATAAAACAAATCATGAAACGAAAATTCACCAGATCAAAAAGCAGAGCCAAAATCAAGAAAGAAACACATAAAAACAGAGCATAAGAACTCAAGGATCAGAACCCCCATGGGCATAGCAGAATCATGAACAAAAACAAGAGAATCAGATTGACAGAACGAAAATTACCGATAAAAATTTCAAGAAATTGAGAGATGCAAAGATGATGGGGATCCCAATAGAGAGAAGAAAGTAAAGAACAAAACCCAGAAACAGTTTTATTTGTATAATCTGATTAAAAACAAAAGGCCCACCAAAAAGGTTGAACAATCCAACCAATCGGGGACGCAATAATTTACATTTTATTTTTGGGATTAAGAAAATGGAAGAGAAGGAAGGGGAAAGAAATTGGAAATGGAAATGCACGCCGACCAGCCCAAAAAGTCGGCTGCAGATTAAAAGGGGAAAACCAAAAAAAACGACGTCGATGGACCAAAACTTAATCCCACAGAGAAATGAAAAAGAAAAAGAAAAATACATTTTAAAATTTCAAGGAAGAACAGCAGAGAGAATCGTTGAAATTTTAGCCGCACTTGTTTTACGGTTTTCTTTTCTTCTCTCTGTTCTTCAATCTTCCCTCTCCCTTTCCTCTCCATCAGTTTTTTACTCCTCTTCTTTTCTATCGCTTTTTTTTTCTTTTTTTTTTTTTAATGATTTCATATGAAATATATATATATAGTTTCGTTAAACGAACACGACTGATATTGTCCACTTTATTTATAAACCCATGATCATTCCCTAAATTAGCCGATGTGGGACTTTCATCATCCAACACTTCCCCTCGAACAAAACACGCCTCTCCTTAATCGAGACTCGACTTCTGTGGAATCTTAGTCATTTTTTACTGTCTTCGTACCTTCGAGGAACCTTGACTTCTTTTTTTTTTCTTGGAGTCCTTTGTTCGACATTTGAGGATTTACCAATCTATTGGCACGACTAAGTTTAGGGTATGGCTCTGATACCATGTTAAACGAACACGACTCTCCACAATAGTATGATATTGTCCACTTTGAGCATAAGCTCTCATGGCTTTACTTTGGGCTTCTTCAAAAGGCCTCGTATCAATGGAGATAGTATTATTTGTTTATAAACCCATGATCATTCCCTAAATTAGCCGGATGTGGGACTTTCATCATCCAACATAAATCTCTAATTGAAAATGCATTTTAAAATCGTAAGATTGACAACAATACGTAACGGGCCAAAGCGGACAATATCTACTAGCAATAAACTTGAACTGTTATATCTTCTCACAATAAAGCTAGACGGTTTTTTCAAGAAAAATCTCATAAATCTATGGATAATAACATTCTACGTAAATTTATTCCCTACTCTCGTGTTGAATTAAAAAAAATGTCTTATCGATTATATATATTTTAATCAATTGAATTATATTTTAGTTTTTCAATTATGTTAAACTAAAAAATAAAAAATATAATATAATATAATATAATATAATATAATAGGTGACGTTGACGTGACCGTCCAATGAGCGTAAAGGTTTAGTTGTAAAGAGAATAGGGATTTGTTTGGGTTAGAAGTTGCAGCCAATGAGAACGTCGGTGGGAATTAGAAAGTGAAAAGCGGGTGAGTTAAGAATTGGAATTCAAACGTGGGCAGTCGTGGCCGCCCAGTCCCCTGGCTGCCCTAATGAGTTGACCGTTGAAAATGACTTTTTAAATCTTTTATTTAATGCCTCAAATAATACAATTCCTTTTACAGATTTTATCATATATTTTTTTTTGTTTAATTAATTAAGAAATGCTACTTCACAAATAACAAAATAAATTAATTTTTTATAAATCAATTAAGATTAAAAAACTATATAGTAACTTCTCATTTGGTGTAAATATTATATATAAAGATTATATATCCTCGTATATTTCGATTTCTGAACGTGTAAATTAGCCTTACCCTACCTAAAATAGAGATGTCCTAAGGGGATTGGTTGATCGGAAAGCTCGAGTAAGAATAGGACATTCTATAAAAATCTTTTAGATCCTCCTGTAGGTGGTCCTAACATCCACGAGGATGTGGATCAGTTAGGACAACTGCCCTTTTAAGATTTTAAGTACGAGGGCTCTAACTATAAGAACTATATTGAATCACGTCAAGTACATAAATAGTGTAGTTTTTTAAATGTTGGGAGATGAGTAGGGTGCGAGAAGGAGGCCCTGAGGCTAGGAAAGTCAATTCGGGTGTCTAGAGTTAGAGCTTAAAAGGTCCATAAAGTAGGCTATTATTGTTTGGCATAGGACATGGGACCCGTGTCATCATACATAAATCAATTCTTTCAACTAAGCCAAAATTGGAGCCATTTACCTAGTTAGCCTGAGCTGAAGTTACTAATTTATACTCGATGCTAGTCGTAAACTATCTCTTGCAATCCAAATCAATCTACGTGGACCCACAACATAGGCTAGGCATAATATACTGTCTACCAAATTTGGTCGAGAAAACATTTTCTTTAAAATAAGATCTAAATTTCACAAACAGTATATTTTCTTTTATTTATATATTTTCATTATAATTTGGGCTATTACAAGATCGCTCTTATATACTCTCGGTTTATTCATGTACCCACTCTCATATACACTCGTTAAGGAAAATAAGTAAACCAGTTGACCGCCAAAACCCCTAAGAAAAACACAGGTGAAATAAAGGAAATGCAAGGCAGAACCCGAGCCTGACCTCCGAGCTTCGAGTGTTCATCCATAGCTACACTCGTCCCCATCATGAATGCAAACACCATAAACCACAGAGACAGCCCTGTTAAGAATGTCACCCATTTTCTCGGGTAAGTGAACCCGGCATCAACCCCGAACAACCCCGTAAAGAACGTAACGAACATGGATGCCGCCGCAAACCCAAAAGATAAAGCATCAAATGTCATATATAATCTAAATTGTTTTGCCCTTCGTAGTGTCGCTATACCGTTGTTGTTGTATCCACCCGGAACCTGAAACGCAGCGCTGAAGGTTACCGTTGCGATAATCGTCGCCACGACAAGATTGGCGTCCGACACTTGGCTCCATATATGGGATTTCTTCTGTTGTGTACTGGGTTTGTCAATGTTGGCTCCATTGGTTCCTTGTTCTGTGACATGTGGTTTTGGTTCGCCTGCTTCAAGCAACAAATTGGCTCTGGGTTTCCTGGCTAGCACTTGTTGCATGCCTCGTACAGCTCCATTGAACTCCAAGCGTGCTACGCTGAAAGACTGCATGCATGTTTTAGAGAAAGGGTTAGGAATGAGAAACAAACGTGGAATTAAAAGTACCATCTTCGTAACGTTTAAATAGAATATAAGTTATCAACTGTAATGGTTCGAGCTCAAAAGTTATCAAGTTCACTGGAGTCTCTTTGGCTTTTCCATCTAGAGCTTCCCCTCTCAAGGTTTTTAAAACGTATCGGTTGGCTTTTTGGGCTTTCCCTTTAGAGCTTCCCATCAAGGTTCTTAAAACGGGTCTGATAGAGAGAAGTTTCCACACCCTTAAGGTTTCGTTCTCCTCTTCAACTGATGTCGGATCTCACAATCCACCCCATTCAGGCCCAGCGTCCTCTCTGGCACTTGTTCCTATCTCCGATTAATGTGGGACCTCACAAAATCTACTCATTTCCAGACTCATCCGGTCTACAACCGATGTGGGACCTCCACCAAGTCCACCCTTAAGGATTTGTTTATTTCTCTAATTAACGTGGGACCCCACCAAATCCACTCCCTCCGAGACTGATTCCTTTCTCCAATTATTGTGGGACCCCCACCAAATCCACCCGGCCTAGCGTTCTTATTGGCACATTGCCTTATGTCCACCTTCCTTCAGAACTCAGCCTCCTCACTAGCATATCGTCCCGTGTCTGGCTCTAATACCATTTGTAACAACCCAAACGTGATACTATTTGTAATAGCCCAAACAAGCCACTCGGAGATATTGTCCTCTTTAGGGTTTTCTTTTCGGACTTCTTCTCAATATTTCTAAAGTACGTCTGTTACGGAGAGGTTTTCACACCCTTATAAAGGTGTTTCATTCTCCTCTACCGTATAGCTATGTGAGATCTCACAATTATACAACAAAATATATTTCACAAATTTCTTTATATCTTAAATCAAATTTCATAATAGAAAGAAAAAAAAAAAAAATCTTCTCTACCTTGGGACGGGTTCAAACATGAATTTGAATTTAAATCGTACCTTTTGATACCAACTAAAGTTGAGACTGGATCGAACAATGTCATTGGTAGTGAAACCAGCCTTGTTCATAATCTTCTTATGAACTCTCGGATGGGAAGCTAACATCATGAGTGTAACAAAGTCACCAGAAATGGCAGCAACATGCAAGGGTGTGTTGCCATCAATGTCCTGTTGGTTCACAAGGTTCCGAAAGCTTGCCAAATCCAACATCTTTCGAACCGCGTAGGCCTGTCGGTTGGCGACAGCGAAATGAAGAGCTGTTCTGTCCCTCGAATCCGATAGCTCGCAGCTGTCGGGACAGAGCTTCGCGAAGGTTTTGAGGACGGCAACGCGGCCTTCTTTACCTGCTAAATGCAGGGCCGACACGCCATTGTTGTCTTTTGTGTAAGCTAAGGATGGTTCGTGTTTTAGTATTAGCTCCACCACTTCCTCGGACCCGAGGTTGGCTGCATAGTGAAGAGGCAGCCATCCATGATTGTCTGGTTCTATTAGAATGTTTGGGAACTTGTTCAATAGCTCTTGAATAAGATCTGTAAATGTGAAAAAGGGTAAGAAGAAATGAAATGATTCGATTCGATTCGATTCGATTCTCTTATTTTGATTTTTTTGAACTAAAAGAATCATGAATCGGGATCCTAATGCTTTTCGGGCTTCCCCCTCAAAGTTTTAAGACGTGTTTGCTAGTTAAATCTTTCCACACCCTTATAATACAAGGGTGTTTACCAACGTGGAATTGTGGGATCTCACAATCCATCCCTTCATTCACCCCTCCTTTAGGGACGGACTCCCACTAAATCCACCTCCTTTCAGAGTCTAACATCCTTACTGGTACACTGCCTCGTGTCTACCCCTACAGGGAACAGCCTCCTCGCTGGCACATCGCTTGGTGTCTTAGGAGAACAACTTGTTATGGAAAGGTTTTCACACAGTTCTCCTCCCCAATTAATGTGGGACGGTAGAATCTCACAAAGTAGTGTTTTTCTAATTTTCAAATTTAAAATTTGAAATTCATGAGTGAAAATAGTTTTTTAAAGCAAAAAGAAAAGGCGAATATAAAATACCTTTTCGACCACGGTCTAGTTTATATGTGATTTTTCTTTCGCAATAAGGCAGCTCCATCAGTTTTGGGAGGAACTGATTCGCATACAAGACTGGAAGAGCCAAATACACTCGAAATGGTGTCTCAATTAAACTCCGTGTATAACCTGTCAATCTCTAAATATTTATAAGTATCTAATAAATTTGAGCATAATTATAAATAGTCGCGGTTCTTTCAATAGTTTTCAGATTATATAGATACAAATGGGAAATAAATTTATAATCTAATAATAATAAATACGAAAAAAATTATTTAAAAGTTTCATTTAAAAAAAAAATTGAGTAATTTTATGTTTAAATTAAAAAAAATATATTTTTTTGAATATTTGAAAAATAAATAAAATAAAATCTTACGTTTTAGAGTGCGAATGATAATGGCATGAAGCACATTGGCGCCGTCCCTTCCGCCGCACAAGCAATTGGAATTCACGTTCAGAATCTCCGACGCAACCTCCAAGTCATCCTTCTCCGCCGCCAGAAACAGCGGCGAATCTCCCGCTTTATTGGAGTACGCCGCCAGTTCCGGACAATTCTTCACCAGAAGCATCGCAACCCCACGGTGGCCGTTCCTCACGGCGTCGTGAAGCACCGTATCCTTCTCCAAATTCACCATTGTCACCAACTTCATATTCCGATCATCCGCCTCCAGATCACCACCACCACCACCACCATCACCACTCCGCTCCTTCATCACGCACTCAATCAGATGCTCAGCTACTTGCAAGCTCCCGAGCCTCGCCGCCAGATGCAGCGCCGTGTCGTCTTTCGAGTTGGTAGCGTATAGCATGGATGGCTGCCGCCGTGTGATTTCCTCAGCTATGTTCTTGTGGTTGAAGGCCGCGGCGAGGTGGAGGACGGTGTTGTTATGGACCGTCGTCTGGTGGAGAAGAGAAGGAACGACATCGATTAGAGAGACGAATTCCGTGTAATCTCCGGACGTAACACAATCATACAAATTCGAATCCATGGATTCAGAAACACAAAATTAATGATTTTTTGGAATCCATTGGCAATTTGGAGTTTGTCTCTTATAATAACTTTAATTTTAGACCAATGGGTTTCCTCCAAAGTTCCAAAGTTTGAATAATTGTCTTGTTTTTTTGTTGTTTTAGTCAAAATATGTCGGATTCCGACATTATAAATTTGATTGAAAGGTTAAGAGTTCGGATCATTATTCGGTTTGTTGTTTGAATGACCAGTGAATAAGAAATTTCTTCGACAAAAAAGTCGTTGAAATAAAACCATGCTTTACACTCATTTACGAGTAATTTCGTAGGTAAGTTTTTCAAGGATTTATTAAACCCGATACTGTACTAATCCAAAAATACTTAATTTTCGAGTTTTTATTACTTAAAAAAACAAATTTAATTTGAAAAGAAACTTAGTTTAAACCTAAACCATACTCTAATAGATACAAGTAATATAGGTAGTTTCTGCATAAGATAAGGGATCGAACAGATGAGTAGATGCTACCCGATGTACTAACAACGTATAGCTTCATCCCTAGGTTATATTAACCGTCTTATACTAAACTCACAAGCATGGTTCAAAACTAAAATGCAAAATAGCTATTTACTTCGTCGTTAGTTTCGTTTTTCACCCTATTCTCGATTTAAATTTCAACCATTGATTTAATTCAATTATATAAATATTTAATTTTTTATTCATAATTTGAAAATGAATTTAAAATTAATTTTAAGCCAAGAAATAAAAGAAAAAAAAATGTGAACATAACCAAAATAATTATGGAAAACCAAATCTATAAAGCTAGAAATAAATGAAAACAAAATCTTTTTTTCGTCTGTTTTATTTAAATAAAAATTCTGAAAAAAATAAAAAACATTTTCCTCATTTAATAAATGATAAAATGGCCCCTCCTTTTTACAAAAACCATACGAATTCGTAGCAATAGAAACGACATCATAACGACAAAAGAGGTTATGTTTTGTTCCGTAATAGTATTTTTTTTAAAACGACACGAAATTTGAATTTTGAAAAGACAAAGATATCGTGTTTGAAACATAGAACAAGATTAAGTTACGTGAGAATGAAATTGAAATTTCTGAAACCCAACTCCCGAGATGTAATTTGTATCTTGAACGTGGAATTTTTCACTACCGAAAGATTAATTTAGAAGAATTAAAATTATAAATTTAGTTTCTAAACTAATAGAATAATTAATTTATAATATCAAGGGTAATTTTGTAATTTTACTTATTTATTTTAATATAATAGTAATTAAAGCTAATCTTTATAAAAAATTTCCAATATTGTTAGTCAAGTCTTTGTTCCCTCCCTTGTAGCTTTTGGAAATTAATAATTTTGAATTTGGAATGTGTTTACATTCCAAAACATACATTACTTTATTATTATTATTATTATTATTATTTTTAGATTGGTAATGATTGATTAAATAACGTTAATTCGAACGACAATATAGTTTATTTATATCATCATTCTCCCACTAGTAATATGTTCGTTCATGATACAACTCAAATGAAGCATCCAAAATGTATGTTCCGAGTTCAATTTCTCCCCATCTATCTTTGCTCAAATCGTAATTTCTGCTTTTCAATGATGAAAATAGCGATGATCGTCCAAAAAAATCAATAACCCTAACAACTTTAAAATCCCTAGATTTTGCTTCGTACCCAAGGCGTTCGTTAACGAACAATGAATGTCGGGATCACATGAAAGTCCAATGAGGAGAAGAATGGACGGTGGTAGTTTACGAAACTCTCTAGTTGTCAGGTTACAAAGGAAAATATCCCCACCACCGATGGTAACACAGACTAAGCTGAGAGAATGACCGTTGATTTCAAAATATTGGGAATGCTCATGGTATGAAAAATCTAGATCGATAACATAATTTCCTGCCCAAATCCAAGAGCGTCCCTGCACAAATCATAACTATATGGCTCACAAGGAGGTTCAGTGAGGGGAAGAATCAATGGCAGGAGTTTACGACACTCTCCAATTGTTAAATTACAGAGGAAAACATTCATACGACGCAAACTAAGCCGTGAGAATGACCATGAATTTCAAAATACCGAGAATGCTCATGGTATGGGACATTCACATCGACAACGGACACTGATGAATTGAAAGGAACGTCGAAGATAGAGAACATAATTTCCTGTTCTCCTGACTTGTTCGTGACAACACACGTAAGAAAAATGTGTTTGTGTTGAAGAGAATTTGAGAAATGCTTTGATACGAATTGAGGTTCATTGATAAGAGCGTACCGAAATTTGTGAACGGACTTCAATCGGAGTAGAATTTCCGGTAGGAGACGCGACAGAATCTCGATAGTGAGGAGATTCCCAAGAATCGCCGCCATTGGTGGAATTACGCCGTCTAAGTTTGTGAATGATATGATATTAACGCTCTGGGTGGAATGTATTGGGATTAAATAACTTATAAAAAATTTATTTTAAATAATATAATTAATTATTTATAATCATTTAATAATTTATTGGGACTAATTTTAGTATATCATTCATTAATATAGAAAATTCAAATTAAAAATATAATTAATTAGCAACTTAGCATAACATATCATTCATAGAGTTTACGAGACATGCATCATCATACATAACTCATACTATTATTTCCTCCCATTACAGATACCAAACTTTTTGTCACAAAGGTAGCTTGACATCTTCTTGGAATGCCTTGGCCTTTCAATGGAATCACGCTCATCAGTTGAGTTTTAATATTGTACAAAACCACTTGTCCTTCGTTATCCTCCAATAAAACTTCATCCGAGCTCACAAACAACAATGGTTTATGAATTCCTGAAATCGGGCCAATTGTCAAGAGGTTTGACCACGAAATAACACCACATTCATCCTTTTTCATCTCCCAAATATCGAACGTTTTTTCATTATTCACTTCACACTCATGACCAAAGACAACAATGGATCCATTTAAAACCCCTAAAATCTTGTAATTCTCCCTATTGAAACTCTCGGGCAACGAAATTTTGCCAAAAAGCTCATCGCTCATGTCAAATGACAGTATATTTTCACCTTCTCTCCCATCTCGCTCCCACCAATAATATGTTCCCTCATGATACAAATCAAATCGAGGCATCAAACTTGAATATTCACAAATTGGGAGTTCAATTTCTCTCCATCTATCTTTGCTCAAATCGTAAATTTCTGCTCTAAAATAAAGAAAATGGATAGCATCGTTAAAAAAATACACAACCCTAACAACTTTAAAATCTCTAGATTTCGCATCGTACCCAAATCCAATGTTGTTCGTTAATGAACGAAGAGTGTCAGGATTAGAGGAAGGTCTAGTGGTAAGAAGAATGGACGGCGGTAGTTTACGAAACTCTCTAGTTGCCGGATTACATAGGAAAATATCCACACCACAACTGGCGAAACAGATTAAGCCGTGAGAATGACCGTTGATTTCATAATACTGGGAATACTCATCGTATGGAAAATCTAGATCGATAACCGACATAGATGAATTGAAGGGAAAGTTGAGGATAGAGAGCATAATTTCCTCTTCTCCAGCATTGTTCGTCACTACACGCTTGAGCAAAATGCATTTGTGTTCAAGAGAATTTGATAAATGTTTTGATACGAATTGAGGGTCGTTGATTAGGGCGTACCAGGACTTCTGAACGGATTTAAATCGGAGGAGAGTCTCCGGTGGAAGATGCCACAGAATCTCCATCGTCAATTCGAGATTATTTCCGACAATCTCGGCCGCCATTAGAAAAAAGGTCTTGAGGAGAGAGAAAAAAAGATGATGGGTTTGGAATGAAATGTGATATTAAAGCCGTGGTCGCGGTTAATTAGGTAAGGAATCTGATATCAAGGCTGTCGTCTTGGTTTAGCCGAGAGTAGCGTAGACAAACATATCATTTATATTATTATTTTTTCTTTTAAAATTAAAAAATATAATACTTATTAAAATTCCCAAAATTAAACAAAAAAAAACAAAATTCTAATTTTGAATGATACAAAATTAGAAGTGTAGGGACTAAATTTGTAATTTTACTTAAAAATGAACTCGTTTAACAAACTCGTTTAACATTAAACAGAGAAAAGCAAGACATTAACAACACTTTAAACCTGATAAGCGCCAACAATGCTGGATTTTGTAAAGTTAGAAATCCTTCTAGAATCCTTACAAAACGTTCACAGAGAAAGCTAACTTAACGGATTGATTCCAACCAAGAGCTAATTAGAAGATGAATAACTTTTAGATCGAACTTGGAATCTATGATGATCACTCTTAGATATCAAGACGACTCACTCCAGAATTAGCGTGATCATGGCTAATCCAATGAGTCAATTTTTAACATCAAACCAAGGTTTGAAAGAAACATACCACCCAAAGGGTTTCAACCACAAGGTTTTCGTATTCTACCATGATTTCAGAATTGAATATTACATGCCTCTAAATAGGCCCACAAGATAACCCTAACACAATAAGGTTTAAATTACTAATAAATGCTATTAAATACAAATTGAAGAAAATAAGACATTCATAAATTGTCTTTATTGTAGTTCAACTAGGCAAGTCTTCTAATCACTTTCCAATGTCAGTCACTCCATTATTTTCTTGATTTGATACTTGAATCTTCTTTGTATTGTTTTTTGTAATTGCTCGTTCGAGTACATACAAGTGATCAGTTGTTGGATTCATATCAAAACCAAAACCAAAATACAATAGAACATCTAAAAGCATGAGGGCAATTGGTGTTAGGGGTTAATAAAATTGGTACAATCAATTAAATTAACATAAAATAACTTCCCATAGTTGGTGCCTGTGGTATGGATAGCAATGTTATATTGTAGATCGTCCTCTCACGAACCTTTTAGCTATTTTTTTTTATTATTTATAAATACCTTCCAATCGAAAACCAAACACCAAACATATTATTTGTTATTGCAATGTCCCAATGGTTGAATTGATCTCATGGAGGTTCTATGACCGAATCCACACCATCTATGATCTATTAGATATTCTAAATGCGACGGTACTCTGACTACTACTATCATTCTCCACGCGTGTTTAAGAAGTTCTGGGTTACAGAGGACAATATCCCCACCATTATAGGCAACACAGACTTGGCTGTGAGAATGGCTGTATCTACAACGGACATAGATGAATCGAGGGAAAAGTTGAAGATAGAGAGCATAATTTCCTCTTTTCCAGCGTTTTTCGGCACCATACACTTGAGTAAAATGCATTTATGTTTACGAGAGTTTGAGAAATGTGAGAGCGTACCATAACTTGTGAACGGACTTAAATCGGAGCACAGAACATCCATGGTCAGATTGAGGAGAGAGAGAGAAAAGAGAAAGGCACTTAGGGTTTGAGGATGGAGGAGGAGTGGAAAAGATTGGGTGCGGCCAAGAGTAGGGAAGACAAAATATTATTATTTTTTTTATAAATTAAACAACATAATACTTATTTTGCGAGTCTAACCCCTATTAAATTGAATCAAGAAAAAAAATACAAAAATTATACCGTCATAATTAAAATGGTTGTTCGGTGTCTCAAGTCATTCCCGGTGAAATCCCTATTCCTCTTTCTCTAGCAATTCCCGTTCGATATCTTTGTATGTATCAATGGGTTGGCTGATCAGCTACTGACCAGAACCTTCTTGCTTGAACTCCGGAACTGGTTTCACAATTTCGTTGCCTGAATTCGGATATGAAATCCTTTTCTTTCCTATTTCTTTTCTTTCACTCTATCCAAGAGAAAGACGAAAGCAAGATGAAAAGGTGAGACTGAAGAGGAAGGAGTGTTTGTTGAATAAATAAAAAAAGAAAGAGGGAACGTTATAATTAAAATGGTTCTAAATAATTTTTCTTAAGCGTATCAAAACATTTCTCAAATTCTCTTCAACACAAACACATTTTTCTTAAGCGTGTGGTGACGAACTCGTCTGGAAAAAAGGAAATCAGGCTTTCCATTCTCAACTTTCCCCTTGATCCATCGTCCGTTCTCGATGTGGATTTTCCATACCATGAGCATTCTCAATATTTTGAAATTCACGATCATTCTAAGTCACTCATGACTTAGTCTGTGTCTCTGGTACTAATATGAATGTTTTTCTCTGTAACCCGTTAATTGGAGAGTGTCGTAAACTTCCGCCATCCATTCTTCCCCTCAATGAACCTCCCCGTGAGCCCCATGGTTACGAGTTGTACTTGGACGCCATCAAATTTGGGTACGATGCAAATTCTAGAGATTTTAAAGTAGTTAGGGTTGTGCATGTTTTTGGAAAGGTTCGGATTTTTTCTTTATATGAGAGTGGAAATTTATGATTTGAGTAAAGATAGATGAAGAGAAATTGAAGCCCCTGATAATGACTCTTATGCCTCTATAACTTGGATGCCTTGATCTGAATTGTATCACGAAGGAACATATTACTGGTATTCGCATCGAGAAACAAATGATGAGACAAATGGTGAAGCTTTACAGTCTTTCGACATGGGCAAAGAGGTTTTTAGCAAAATTTCGTTGCCGGAGAGTTTCGATATCAAAGAGGAGGGATGGGAGAAGCGTAGGAGTTTCGGGATTTTGAATGGATCCATTGTTGTCTTCCATTATCGAGCTGAAATGATTGAAAAAATATTTGATGTTTGGGAGATGTGGAAGGAGGCTGATAGGAGTGTTGTATTGTGGTCAAAGCTCTTGACAATTGGTCCTCTTTTTGGAATTGATAAGCCATTGTTGTTTTTGCACTCATTTTTCATTAATAATAAAAGTAGAAATATTGGAGATCTCATGCATTATGTGTGCTCCTGCATTTGGGAATACCCCTATTCTATCACTTGGGTACGGACGCGTACATCCATTATGTTTTGCATAACGCCGTCGTAACGGTTACTAGTTCTAACAGGTGTCCGGCCTAAGGAGTTTCCAGAGTATGCCCGCCCGACAAGGAAAGTAGCCCAGCAGTATGCGAACTGATTGGTGAGCCTATACTCGCACGTATGAGCTGTGTGTAGAGTATATGATACACGTCCAAATTACCGGTTAGGATAGTAACCGTAGGAAAATTGATTGAAAGGATAGGGTCCATCATTGCATTCGCATGTTCTTCATTAACCCCAATAGTATGGTCAGTTACTAACTATTTCTTTAAATACTCCATGTGCTACTATATTTTTTTTTGCAGATTAAGTCAATACATTCTTGTACGGCTGACGACGGCATCACAACTCGAGACCATGGCACATGCATACAATAATGGTATTTATTTTCTTAGACTTAGGCTAAAATGGGATGTTTTTAACTTAAACGTTTATTTATTTTATTTAGTCTTTTGTTGTGTCGTTTTAAAGGTGTTTTCGAAACACGTAAGTCCATAGTTGTGTTTTAAGATAAAAATTATGTTTTATAGAATTTAAATGATGTTTTCCACCTTCAATATTTATGGTATGTATATAATAACGACCTTAAATTAAGTAGAAAATTTCGGACCCTTAAAGCATCCATCCAAAATATCAACACAATTAGTTAGTAAAAATGAATCAAACAACGTCACAACTAAAAAATTTCATCACATATCGACTGAGCCTACAAAACAAGGGGAAAATCATAGTAGAAAGATGTAATACCCAAAAGAGGAATGAGTAAATAAATAAAAAATGAAAAAGAAAAAGAAAAGAAAAAGGGAAACGAGTGGCTGGTTGAGGGGGTGAGAGCGGATGTTGAGCGGGTTGGTGGCTGGTTGAGGTTTTCTAGATCCAAGGTTCGCGAGAGGACGATCTACGATTTTGTTGAAGAAAACAACCCAAATTTTGACCTATACCAACAAGTGCGACAAAATACGACAACCACAGAACAAGTGAGGGAAACAGAACAAGAAGACAGGAAAAGAAAGAGAGACAAAATGTTATGCCCGAAAAGAATGAAGGAGGAAAAGAAAAAAGAAATAAATAAATAAAGAGGGAGGGTCCATCTAGGTCGTTTGCCTGACCCGGATCCAGTCCCACATATTTCAATTTGCTAAACCAAGTTCATAGGAGCTCAAAAATAAAAACCGCTCCTCAATTCCAAAAATAGGACCAATTGTCTATAGCTTTGACTACAATACAACACCAGTTTTAGCCTCCTTGGTCTCCCAAACCTTGAACGTTTTTTCACTCATTTCCAATGTATAATAAAAAGCAACAATGGATTCATTCAAAATCTCGAAACTCCTACTCTTCTTCCACCTCTCCTCTTTGATATTGGAACTCTATTCTTCCTATCTCAACTATTTAAATAATTATCGATCATTTAATTATTAGATTATATATATCAAATACATTTAATTGAGAAAAAAAAAATCATAATCTTACCTTTATTTTCAGAGGTGTTCAAAAAAATTCAATCCACCTAATTTAATCTATACAATTAGGTAAGATTTTAAATTTATTTAAATCGGATATGAATATTTAAAACTCAAGTTTGTTTATACATAAATCCGTTTTATTTTATTTTTTATTGTTTTATTAAAAAATTATTATAATTATATAAGATTTATAAATATATCACATTTAATATAATTTATTCCACCTTATACAATATATGAGATAAGGTTGAGGTTACAAAAGAGGGATGATTTAGACGATCAAAGATAAAGAAACTAAACTAATCTGGATGATCGTTCAATTGAAAGTTTTGTTTATGAATCTGTATTTTGTTTTACATTAAAGAAATAAATTGTAAAAAAATAAAAAATAAAAATTGAGAGCAAACTTTATTTATATTTATATATTTAGACACATGTTATTAAGATATTTAATCCCCATTTAAATAATTAGTCACATGTTTTAAAAAATATATTTATAAATCATAAAATTGGTTTAGTCTCAAAAATCTTGATGTAGGGATGTAACCGTCCATTTAAAAAGAGAAAAGTTGCATGTGTTGATGGATTTCTAGCAACGCGAAGGGAGTCGATGGATTTCTAGCTAAGTCATCGTTCTTGTCTGATTGATCGACTTCAAAATTCTCATTTTTCGTATTG